>NW_016107708.1:1717601-1733708 GCF_001604975.1 Cebus imitator
CTCAGCCTCCTGAGGAGCTGGGACTACAGGCACGCGCCACCATGCCCAGCTAATTTTTTGTAGTTTTAGTAGAGACGGGGTTTCACCATGTTGACCGGGATGGTCTTGATCTCTTGACCTTGTGATCCACCCGCCTCGGCCTCCCAAAGTGCTGGGATTACAGGCTTGAGCCACCGCGCCCGGCCTTGGGATTTCTTATGTAAACAATTATGTTATCTTTAAATAGAAACCATTTTATTTCTTTGTGTTCTCTCTATATGCCTTTGATTTATTTTTCTTTTCCTATTGCACAATCTTGAACTTCCAGCAATGCAATGAATAAGAATGGTGATGACAGTATACTCAACCTGTTCTCAATATTAGGGTGAAAGCTCTCAGTACACTATTTGCTGTAGGGGTTTTTGTAGATGTTTGTTAATTTCATCCTATTCTTTACTTGCTGATTTTTTTTATAAATACATGCTGAACTTTACCAAATGTTTTTTGTGCATCAATGGATGGCATCATATGACTTTTTATATTTAGTTTCTTAATATGTTGAATGATATTGTTTGTTTCTTTCATGTTAATCCAGTCTTGCACTCTCAAATAAACCTCGTTTAGTTTTAACAAACAATTTTCATTTATATTACTGAATTCTATTTCTAATATGTTCTCAAGGATGTTTTCATCTACATTCATGAGAGATCTTAGTCTTCAATTTTCTTCATCTGTGTTGTCTTTACCTGGTTTTTATACCACAGTAATAATAGCTTCATTAAAGTGCAAACTTTCCTCTTCCTGGAAAAGATTTGTGTCTTAATTCAATGTACTTTCTACTTTTCTTGAGACTTCCTCTTTGCCTCAATGATTATTTAGAAGTATGTTATTTAGTTTCCAAGCATTTCAATATATTCTTGTTGACTCTGTTATTGATTTCTAGTTTGATTTTGTTGTGCTTGGAGAAGATACTCTGAGTTCAATTTTTTTCCAATTTGTTGCAAGTTTGTTTTATTGCCTGTTATATGATCTACCTTGGTATGTGTTCTGTAGACACTTAAAAATGTACACTCTGTTATTGAGTGGAGTATTCTATGAATACTCCTATTTCTAATGGTGTATTGAGTTCTATGATCTTGATTTTCTGTCTAGTTATTATATTAATTGTTAAGAGACAACTACTAAAATCCCAGCTCCCTATTTATTCTTCTGTAATGGTGTTGTGGTGATTTACTCTCATGAGGGTGAAAGTCTAGACTTCCCACTTGGCTTTGCTGGTGTATGTGAGGGTGAAATCGCAGTTTTGGTGTGGTGGGTTTGGCTGGAATATTGTGATTACTGTCTAAACATGTTCGTTCTTGCTAGGCTATGCCTTTCTTGGTTCTTTGACTAGAGAGAGCAAGCTTCGTGTGTTCTCATTGACACTTCTGAGTTGGCAATTTCTTCAGGTCAGAGTCTGGAATACACAAAGTGAAAAGAAAACCAGGAAACTCACCACTGTGTCATCTCCTCGGTCCTAAAGTCTTTAGCCAGTTTGCCTTCTTTGTCTGTCTTTTGGTCTTATGTTTGTTTTACATATAATGTTCAAATTTTTCAGTTGTATGTTGTGGTAAAAATAAAGTCTACTCCATGTTTCAGAATCAAAATTTTAAAGGAGTCCTTTTAAATAAAATATACACAACTTTACCATTTATTGAGGTGTTTGTTCTAGTTCTGCTTGGGGTGGAGAAGATACATATGCTACAACCACAGATAAACATCATAGCAAGTTCTCAGTATGCAGCCTGTCAGGGAAATTTGCCTTGAAGAGACTGTTCATTCTACTGAGAATATTGGGTGGCTCTATTTCAACTTTTTTTAAAAAGGGGTAAAGTTGATTTTTTTTAAATTTAAATTAGGAATTTTTGAACCCTGGCTGTAGCCATTGAATCCCTTCACAAGTGCTTCTGGGTTGACTTCTGCTGTGTTGGCTTAGCAGGTCTTGTCCCTGGAGTTGATACCTAGGCTGTGATCATCTTCCCCCTCAACCCTTTCCCTCACACACACCTTCAATTGATTCTTCTTCACCTTATGTTGCCCTCGTTTCCTCACTCTGTTTCAATTATTTAAAAGAACAAGCTGAAGCGTTTTTATCTTAGTTCCTTTATGAACCTGCTTCCATGAATCCTGACATTTTCACAGGAAACTTGTCTCAATCCCCAGTGAAATGAAAGTATCCTTGTTTTAAAGTTGTATTAACCTTGAAATCTCCTTATCAATCCCTTCACTTCTTTGCATCTGCATTTGCCTCTGATTTATCTGACTCCAAAGAACTACAAGTAAGCCACAGTTATATACATATTAACTAGGGTAACCCTGGAGCAGAAATATCACTAAAAAATGAATGACTAATTCTAGTGAGTCAATAAATAGAAAAGACAGGTAGGAAGTAGAGTGGGTGAATGTGAAAGCAGGTGGTTTAAAGAGGAAAAAAAAAAGGAGGTTACAGGTGACACATACAGAATTCTAGAAAGGTGACTTAATAAACAGAGGCACTGCTTCAATGCATGTTAGAGGTCATTTCATTTCTAAACCAATACATTTTCACAATTTGACTTCTTATCTTGACTTCAGCACAGACAATATTTGGAAAAGCAAATTTCAGGGGAATGTGATTTAATTGTTTATCAGATTAGACCAGTCTTCAAAATGTCATTTGCTGCTCTATCCTGCCAACTGGACCTAGTTGCATACTCTGAGGACTTTAATATCAGGACCCAGGAAGATTGGCACCTCCCAAGATATGAAGTGGCTCAAAGGGGATTTTCTCCTTGACACTTGAACTTCATCAGTTAACCTCTTTCTGTAGTTCTCAAATACAGGCATCACATAAGGTATTTGCTTTTCTGCTTCTTGTAGCCTCTATCTCAGGGAAAAATCAAACAAATAAACAAATAAAGGTTTGAGCTGAATTTTAACAGGATTTCCAAAAAAGTCTTTCAAAGTTTATTCGATACTGGCTGTGCTTATAATATAGCCTGCTGTTTTCTTTCTCCTGCTTAGTTTCTAGGTAATCTTAGATTTAAATATCAGACTAAGGACTTAACAGCCACCCCTGTATAAATCACAGCCACAAAATCCTTCATACTCTGTTCCTCCTGCCTTGTAACAAGCTAAGAATGGGAAGTAGATGTAATCTTCAGGCCCTTTCATGCTGCGACACATCATCTTAAAGTGCCATCTAGAAAAAGGTTGTGTCCTGTTCATAATAAATGTGTTACAGAAGGAAGATGAAGCTAGTCTCATGTATTATCTGTGAAGTGTATTACATATTTTTTCTCTATAATCATTAGCCTTCATTTTAATGTTTCTTTTTCATGAGCTTTCTTGAGCAAAGAGAGGTGGAACATTTAAAGCCAAGTTAATGCAAAATGTTGCTACGAGCCAGTATCCGAGAGATATTGATCAAGTCATCACCACCAAGCATTTTCCAGGCACCAATGCAGCAGATTTGACCTTAGATATCTGCAAAAAAACATACAAGATGTGGCCCCTTCAAGTCCAAGAGTTAACAGTACTAACATTATAATACGGTAAAATTCAAGCACCTTGTAGATAAATAAAAGAGGATTCACTTAACATAGGTACAATACATTCAAGCAGAAAATGTATTTTCAGTAGACTCAATAAAATCTTACAGAGTATGCAAAATAAAAGGACATAATGATACAAAAGTGGAGGGGGATTGAGCTAAATTATCGGATATAAGAACTGGGTAAAGTTTTCATGCTTGCCTTGACCAGTTCAGGAGAAATTCATGGAAGCGTAATTATTTCTGGATTTACTTTTAAGCATTGCAATAACATGAAAGCTGTGTTTGGAATAAGTTGCCAAGTTAGAGGACCATTAAGCAGATTCACTTATAAGCTGTCAAAGAACTGGACTGGATTATGGTTTAAGGGACTTGGAGGATTCAGTGAAGATCTGACTATGGATTGTAAATGTGTAGAACTCAGTGGAAATCTAGGAAATATAACTAAAATATTGACAGAAAAAAATCCGGACTACTTTGTCTCACAGATTTTTTTTGAAAGAACTCACCCAACCCATGCCATTCAGGATCTCCAAGTTTGGCTATTTCCTCCAGCACGTACTATTCATAGAATAAAGGCACAAGAAGCGGCATCTCTGATTTATGAGTTATTCCCGATTTCAGAAGTCTAGCTAGACTTGTTTAGAAGACCAAGATTGGGGTCTAGAACTCCCCAGATCCAGAGAGTAAGTTTGGATGTGTTTCGCATTACTTTTAATTGGTAGCACATCCTTTGGAAACACCATGATGAAAAGAAAAGATATGGAGTCTGGGGACTAGATTCTAACTTCAGGCCTGTTAATTACTTGCTAAGTACCCTTAGGCAGATCACTCTATATCCATCTCAGTATCCTGGAAAATCTAAGAATTGTTCTGCATTGGTATTTTCTGAACTGTTTTGTAAAAACTGCTCAGCAGTTAGTGGCAGATTGTATCCCAAGATGGCCACAATAATTCCTTCCTGCATTCCAAAGGCCTCTTTGCAGGTGACTTTATTTGTTCTTTCCACAGAGGGACATAAATTTATATACACTTTGAATCTAACCTAGCCTTGTAACTTCTTTGTCTAATATTACGTAACCAAGTGATATTGTTTTGACTTTCTCGGCTAAGCGTTTAGTAGCTCAATCGTGCCTGTTGTTTGCCCGTTGGGTACAACACTGTCTCAAGCCCACCTTTTGAGAAAGGCTTTTGGTGGATGAGAAACCATGTGGAAGAGGAGTGAGGCTCCCCAGACAACACCAACTGCCAGACAGCCTTCCCCTTCTAACACAAATAGCCACAGTATGATAAAAAATCATCCATCATTTTTTTTTCAAGTTACTAAATTTGGGGGTAATCTGTTATGTGGCAATTGATAAATGAAATGGTGCTCAGTAAGATATATGATTGTATTGTCAAGTAACGTTGGGTTAAGATTGCCTGAACAACGTAAAGAGATGGCTCAAACTGTGGAACTTCAGAGCTTTTAATATGCCAATAATTAATGTAAGACTCCAAAGTATGAGAGATATCTGTATGCCTCATCTGCCAGATTTATTTCATCACAGAATGCTGTTTTCCCTAGAAAACTGTTTTACCAGTTGTGGCTCACAACTTGGCTGTAGTAGTGAGTATATATACTGATGTAGTTGAATTCCAATGGCCCTGTCAATTCGTGCATTACAGAAATCTGCAAATGGAACAAGGAGTGTTTTGGTCACTATTTCTTCTTGATTATCTTGATGACAAAAAAACTCTTTCCATAGTTGGCTGCTACCAAGCTTCATTATTCACTTTCACTGAAACTGTTTTTTAATCAATTAACAGAGGAAAGCAGTATTGGAATTATTAATGAGCAATTAAATAGAGATTAAGGAGCTATTAACCTGCAGCTTGGTGGTAGAGACTTGCCTGTCAGGTGGTGTGGGAACCTGATGGATGTAGACCCACGAGAGGCTGTCACAATGATGAAACCAGCAAAGAGCAGGCTAGTAGATTTATCTGTTTCATCTTGGCAGATTGTAATAGGATACGGAATTGTCCTGCTGATCCAGGGATCTAGAGAAAGCTCCTCATAAAAAAAAATGTGATTAAAACAAGCAGAATTGTCTATTTGTACTATATATACTCCACAGACCTGCAGGATAGTCACAAAATCAAACTGTGTGTGTTTCATGTTTGTGTGTGTCTGTGTGACAGTGGGTATGGATGAGCGTTTGCAAATACTGTTACACATATATACGTGTGTATATATATATATATAATATATATATGTATATGTGTGTGTGTGTGTGTGTGTGTATATATATATATATATAAACTGTGGCCACATGGTATTTATGTTTACCAGAGTACGTCTCATCTAACCTATGCATATTTGTGTGAATGCCTGTAAATGCATCTTTGTGTATTCATGTGATTTTGTGTGTGGAGGCAAATGTACATGCACATACATGCAGCTGGGACAATATGCCATTGATATGAGCTATGATTCTCTTTGTGTCTAAAAGACAAAATACAAGGTGACAGAAATAAGTCATAGCCAGAGGGAATGGAAGGCAGCCATTAGGGCACAATAGTTTTGTAGGTCAGTACACCTGCTTAAGTTGTTCTATTCAGGGGAAATTATGCCTCTTCTGGAGGCAAGTGAACTGCTTCTCCATCATGGTGAATTCGTCCTCATTCATGGTGGGGGAAATCAGGAAGACAGTAAATGAAAATGATTCAATAAGAAAACGCAAACTTGAGAATCACCAGCAAATCCAATCAACCTCTGCCTTCCTGGCTATGACTGGCCCAACGTCTAATTGAGATAAAATGTTAAAGATTATAATAAATAAAACTCTAATGTAGCTTAAACAAGAAGAAAAAATGCTTTGTTGTTCTCCCTACTTAATTAACATTTGCCCCAGGTAAACTATTATCCTTTTGTTTTGTTTTGTTTGATAAATTAATCCAATTCAAACTGCTTTGGATTATTGTCATTCAGTAATTTCTAAACCCTTGAATGCATAATGTGGCTTGAAGGTCTTCACTGTTAAGTACTTTGCAGTCTCTATAGAGTAGTGTCAAATACTACATACACATTTTACATTGTCTTATTTAATCCCTTTAACAGCGTGAATTGAGTAGTGTTATGATCGTTGCACAGAGGAGGCAAGTGGGGCATGGAGAAGTTCAGGACCTGGACCATGGTCACACATCTGTGCAGATTCCAGACTCATAGTGGTAGCAGTTAACTCCAAACCCATGCTTTCAATAACTTTAGCGCACTGACTGTCTTAGGAGGACTGCCCAAGTCTCCCTCCCATCATCTCTCGGGGTGAGCATGGAAAGGCTTCAGTTTAACTCCCTGAGACTTGTGAAAAATCTTCTAGCTATACTTCTTCACCCCATTTCTCAAGAACTTTTTGAGAAAAACTATGGGTACCCAATACATCTAAAAGAGAGGGGAGTGGGGATCTTTCTGACTTGAGATGTTCATTCCATTCTGCTTCAATCCCAACTTCCAGAGAAGCAGCAGGTGATACCCTGCTACAGGAGTAATGTCTGGGAGGGTCAGAGAAAGAGTGGCTGGGAGCAGGTGACTGGTCTTATTGATCCCAAGCAACAATGTGTTGAGTTCCTGACAGCTAGGACAGGTCATGATGTTGGCAATGACACCATCTTAACCAAAGATAAAGTGATGCTTATTTCTTATAGAACAGTAGTGTCCATGGTTTTCCACAGGCAAAAATCAACTGCTGAGATCTGAGCAGCTTGGAGCAGAAACCGCAAAGTTTAATCTAAGAGCCTTATGCAAATACTAAATAGGCTAGGATGGTTCTAAAGCACTAGGTGGGTATCAAAAAATTCATTTCTGCAGAAAGTTTGGAATTATCCCTAGATCATGCTCTTTTCTTTGGCAATAGAATGTGATGAGGTCACAAAATTAGCGCAAGCTTCTGGTTCTGACTTCTCATGTGTCCCTCATAAGAAACTGACCACTTATAATGAAATGAGAAAAGAATCTTGTTGGTTAACTTTAAAGAGACTAAAGAAAGGTGCCAACATGTATTAAACACTTATTTCATGCCAATTACTGTGATAGAATCTTCACACACATTATCTTATTTGATGTTGAAACAGACCTAGATGGTAAACATGATTATCTTTACTTTACAACTAAATCTTAGAGGCATTAGGAAACCTTCCCAAGATGTTACTGTTGGTAGAAGGAAATACTTGACACCAACATCAGCATATTATTTTTTTCCACTATGCATCTGCCTAATTCAGATCATGATATTATTATTCAAATAATTAGTTTAAAAAAATTTTTTTAAACTCAATCTGCCCCAAATACATGTACGCATACTATTTTCCTACCAAGGTGAGGCATTAAAATGACTGGAAGATAAAATAGTGCACTCCAGAACATGCAGTTAGTCAAACAGACAGGTCCAGCAGGGTAGGAATTTTTTAGGGGAAAGTGAAACATACATAAACAGAACTAACTTCAGAAAAACCCTCCTGTGAGGGGCTTTGTCTTTGACATCCAGTCAGTAAGGTAGAACTTGTGATCATCTTTTGCTTTGGACTTCGTAAGACCGAGTGGGAGCCAGGAAAGGGCTCTGAAAAAAATATCTGTGCAGCGAGCCTCTGAAGCCTGCTGTTGAGGGTAGCTCTTAGACCTAAGAATATAGCTACTCTGTTTAGTGAGCACAAGGGCCAATCAAGTCACCAGAGTAGGGGCCATGGGAGCTAGGTTCCCTGCTAGAAATCAAGACTATGTCTCCAGCACTGCCCTGTACATATATCCTTCTTACTAACCTTCTCTCATATGGGAGTGTCAGAACAGGAATCAAGTATTCAGACGTCCAGATTCTGGCATTATCTCTCATCAAGCATTTATAATCCTGCTTTACATGTAAGGAAATTGAGCGTTCTTAGAGATAAGTAGCATAAAATCAGTAAGCAAGCAATTGTACCCCCACTCTCTGGCTTCAGCCCAGAAAGTTGTTTGAGAAGGGCGTGGCAGTAGGTTCTCACTGCAATCCCAAGATATGAACTGAGACAGTGTGTGCAGGGCTGACACGTGATTGGCACTGCAGGATACAACATAAGCATTGCCCCTGCCCTCCAGGAGCTCCTGTTCTAGTGGGAAAGACAGAGCAAAAACCAGAAGAGGGAAGAGGTATAATAAAAGTTTATTGCAGAGATTTATGAGCATGAAAGGTTTATATTCTCCTGGGAGGCATAAAAGAAAGTTTTATGGTGAAAGCTGGTCTCTGAAGGAAGGGCAATTTCAAGAAACAGCAATATATAGGACCTTTCAAGCAGTGAGAACAATATGAACAACAAGAAGGGGGGTGAAGCCTGAAGGACACATTGAGGGATAAGTGAGTATTTGGGAGTCACTGCAACAGAGGAGAAAGATTGGAGAGGAGCTGAGACTAGAAAAATAGATTTGAATTTGAAATCAACATTAACTGATAATAGAGAGGCCTATATTCCAAGATAGTCTTGAAGTGTATTCTTTGCTTAGGACTGGATTCTTTGCATACCAGTGAGCCCCAGAAGCTTCGGGAGCCTGCTCTGGTGTCCACATAGAGAATCAAAAGTGGGCAGAGAACTAGAGCCTGAGAATTCAAGCAGAAGCATGTTCACTCACTTATGTAAGCATGAGTATGACGGGTCTGTTTCTGACTTGCTCTGGTCTTTGTGTCTAATTGCCACTACATGAGATGCAGACTCAAAGGCCTAGTGTGTGCCTTTTATTGCCAATGGTCCACAACTGGGAAGTAGTGATTTTGTAAGCATCCCACAGGAAGTGTCTCTGTCAAAGCATAAGAACTGACTCTCTCCTCCCTTAGAACCCCAAAGAGAGTCCTGACCATGGGGTCCATGTGGCAGAAATGGAACACGACTATCAGAACAGTTGGCTAACCAGGGTCAAAACCTGCAAGGAAACACTCACCTCTGCTTCAGAAAGGTTCAGGTACTGGCTGGATGCAGTGGCTCACGCCTGTAATCCCAGCACTTTAGGAGGCTGAGGTGGGTGGAACACAAGGTCAAGAGTTCAAGATCAGCCTGGCCAACATGGTAAAACCCCGTCTCTACTAAAAATACAAAAATTAGCTGGGTGTGGTGGCACGTGCCTATAGTCCCAGCTACGCAGGAGGCTGAGTCAGGAGAATTGCTTGAACCTGGGAGGCAGAAGTTGTAGTGAGATGAAATCACACCACTGCACTCCAGCCTGGCAAAAGAGCAAGACTCCGTCAAAAAAAAAAAAAAATGGTTCAGGTGCTGGTATTTGTACTCTAACCTAGTTTTTCATCCTGGTTCCAATGCCAGGATGAAAAGTTCAAGTTGAGTTGAAAACATTCCTAAGCCTTTTTAAGCAACACATTTTGGGCTATAGTCCTGGCTTACCATAGGATTTCATCCTACTGTTAGCCCCATTAGTACGGGCATATTCCCCTCACCTGCAATGTAGCCATTGGTAGGCAGTGTGACTTTGAGTAAGTTAACAAATTGCTCTCTGTCTCAATTTCTTTATGAGTAAAACAGGGACAAATTATAACTCCTTCAGAGCTCTGTCAGGAAGATTAAATGATATCAAGTCTGCGAAACTGCTGAACATAATGTCTCAGCATTATGACACTTCAACAATGTTATCCTCAGATAATGAGGAATAGAACGGAGAATGGCATGGCTTGGGGATGGACTCAGAAGGTTTGGGTGATGGTAGAAAGTATGATGATCACTTTTCTCTCCCTAGGGTTGATCTCCCTGTGAAATATTTAGCTTTCAGGCTCTGGGCCATGATCCACTTTCAAGACTGTGTTGTTCAAGGTAGATTATGGCACGTGGCTGCTCAGTGGCCTGCCCAGCCCTGGATGAAGGATGATGACATCTTTCCAAACACACTTTCATTCTTCCCTGTGTTCTAGAGTGAAACAATTGCAAAAAGTGAGGATGGGAGCCATCTTCCCAAACATGTATATCAATAGTTCAGGCTGTGTCAGGCACCTTTCCTATGTGCTCCTATAAGACCCTGTACTTGCCTCACCAGAAGGCTTATATTGCTCAGTAGGTTCTCATAATGTAAATTCTTGTGAGAGTATGATCTCCATGAGAACAAGGAATATGTTGTTTTCCATGTTGTATCACCTAAGAGAGATCCTGGCACATAGGAGGGGCTGGATGAGTCCTTGCAGAAATGAATGCATGACTAAACGAAAAGCAAAGGATCCAAGGTATTCCACAGGCAGGGAACTCAAAAACAGATGGAGGGCAGGTACAATGCCTAGTATATTCCCTTGAGGTTAGGGTTTAGAGAAGACACATTTTCTCAGTGTTTTCTCCACTAGGAAATTCTGAGGTCTTCTTCTTATGCTGCTATGATGCTTTGAGAGTGACATGGTTTAGATATTTTGTCCCCTCCAAATCTCATGTTGAAATGTGGCCTCCACTATTGGAGGTGGGCCTCGCGGGAGGTTTTTGGGTTATGAAGGAAGATCCCTTGTGGATGTCTTGGTGCTATCCTTGAGGTAACAAGAATGAATTCTCACTCTATAAGTTCACATGAGACCTGGTTGTTTAAAAGAGCCTGGCATTGCCTCCTCTCCCTCTCTCTTGCTCCATCTCCTTCCAAGTGACACTCTGGCTCCCCTTCACCTTCTGTCATGACTGTAAGCTTCCTGGGGCCCTCACCAGAAGCAGATGCCAGTACTATGCTTCATGTACAGCCTGCAGAACTGTGAGACAAATAAACCTCTTTTTTAAACTACCCAGTATCAAAGTCATAACTTCAGCTCCAGCTCGACTCTACCTCTAAATTTGTGTGACCATCACAAGATATCTTAACCTCAATCTCATTCCTGCAAAATGCAGCTGTCTTCCTGCACCTGGCCCCATGGCCCTTGTGGAGTAAGATTATGTCCTGGTGTGCTGGATGAAGGTAGGGACAGACAACAAATGGGACTGAGAGGAAAGCACACATTGTATTCTTTCTCCATCTGCCTGAGTTAATTTTTAATAAGGCAAACAATGAATGTTTGAGCTTCCTTCCTAAAATATTTTGACTAGCAATTTCATGAGTGGGAAGGTTTTAACCAAGCTGTCTTCAAAATAGTAAGAAAAACAAACTGAAACATGCTAATTTCGAAGAAAATTAAATTACGACATGGCTGACATCAAGCAATTTGGTAAAATATTAAAATGTGAGAAATGAAGAAACAGCTTCCAAGAATTGTCCTGCTGGTATCCTACCTTACCACCTGGGATTTGGTCTCATTAGACAATCTGGAATATCATTGTATCATGCAACATAAACACTGTTTCATCAACATCTTTTCAAAATAAGGACAAACAACCCCAAAGCCAAAAGGACTTGGACACACTGGGTCTCAAGCCTACTTCCTCCCTCACCCAGCTGGTCTTCACTGAATTTCTTTATCCCACAAAGTCCTCATATCCATCAAGTCCTCTGTCTCTTTCCCAGGTTCATTTCAGCCTTTTTATTTTGCCCCATTGCACAAGGTACAAGACATAAACTTATCTTTACCCCAAGTCTGGAGATTAGAGACTGTGATGACCCCTCTGGGTTCTGACTGCTAAAGGAAACAGGCTGATTTTGATGTTTGTGTCTTCTCTCTTCAAGCTTGAAAGCCCATGCACACTTTTGCGGAGTGCTGCATGTGTCTAAACACATTCCAAGCTCTTCCTAAGTAAAGCAAGCCACTGTCTTTTAAAGTTTTTTTGTTCTATATTTGAAGGTTTCAGTATATATGCAAAGAGGTTGATCTTACAGTTAACCTTCTGTCCCAGACTTTTCTATGATAATTGAAGTATTAAAATGCAAACTCTTGGGACAGCACGTATGGTTACACTGCCCAGTTGTAAGTTCCCTCACTTCCTAAGAAACCTTAGGTGTTTCCATGAACTCCCTGGGAGCCCTGACCCCTGGAGGACAAGCCCAAGCCAGCACACTGAAAAACAGCAGATGTGTGGCCCAGTCACCCTGTCATTCTGCTCAATTGCCAGCTAATGCCAGAAAGGAAAGGAAAGACCAAGACCACCCAAGACCAGCCAGCCATCTACCACCTACCCACTGACAAAGACCTAAGCAAATCCAGAAGGTGTCAGTGGTGTCCAGCACTGTTTATAAGTTTGTGATCTGTAATAAACACCTGCTGTTTTAGCCCTCTAAGTGCTGGGGTAGTTTATCATGCAGCAACGGATAACCAACAGGCTAAAATATGCAGCTACCTTCTCTGTTATTTTCTCTTGCTTCTCTGTCTGCCTCAAACATTGTTTTTTAAATCCACGAATGTCTCTCCTCCAGCCCAGTGGGGTCGGCCAGTTCAGAGGGAACAGCTTTGCAGCACAGATGGTAGCTTCACACAGATTTTTTTTTTTTTTGGTCACTTTTTCTGCCTCCACCTACTTGTTGAAATTGTCATAGAGACCCACAAATCCCCTTCTCAATTTTTGGGATAAATATGCAATCATTTCTAATGGTCTTTTTCCATCTATTATCTTAACTTCAGGAAATGTAGTACTTAGGAAGAATAATGAGAAAGACTTCTTGGAAGATGTAAAAAAGGTGCCTACATTCTGAGAATTGGCTAGATGTAGTTAGTTATTAAGAAGAATTTTCCTGTCTAGGAAAGGGATAATGAAGCAAGAGAATGCATTGATTGATTTATCTGAGAAATATAATTGAGCTGTTGCCTCAGGTCCAAGTCCACTCTAGGAAATGCAGGTAAATTAGTAAACAAAACAGTTAAAATCCCTGCAGAGGGAACAGAAAATGAGTAAAAAAGTAAGTGAAATAGTATCAGATGATGAACAGAGCTATGGGGAAAAATAAAATGCATATTTCTTGGAGTTGGGGAGTAGGTTACAATTTTAAATAGTGAGTCAGAGAAGTTGACATTTCATCTGTGTTCTAAAGGAGGTGATATCGTAAGTCCTGCAAATGTACATGGAAATAGGCTTCCGGGTAGAAGGGACAGCAAGTAGCACACAGGATCCTTGGAGTGAACGCATGTGGGGATTACTGGGAAAAGTAAAGAGGCAGTATAGCTAGAGTGAGTTGATGGCGGAGGGGTCAATAGGAGAAGACATCAGAGAAGAAATAAAAGTGGGCTTTGAACATAGGATAACATGATCTAGGCTACGTTCCAGAAGGATCAACTGGCTGCTGTGTTGACCACAGACTATTGGGGAACAATGTTGGAAGCAGGGAACCTATCGGGAGATCATTAACATGATCTGATAGGTAATAGTGGCTTGCACTGTCATGGTGGCTTTGGAAGTGGTTTGGAGTACAGCACTTGGAACTAAGGAAACTTTTGGAGGTAATACTGAAAGAATTTGCTGATAGATTGGATGTACTTTGTGAGCTAAAGAGAGGAGTGAGGATAAATCTGTTGTCTCTGAACTTGCTACTTATAAAGAGGGACAATTGGGTTTTGGTGAGATGAGGAGTTTGGTTTGGGACAGGAAACCATGTTTCCAATTATGTCATCTAGGTGTCACAGCTTAGTCAATTTGCTTTGAAAAGATGCAATAGGCATACAGGCCTGTTATATAGGCATGAGAGTGGTGGAACATAAGGTGAGGGATTTAGGGGCAAGATAATGAAAATTTCTCAATATTTTAAATACCAAAAAGAAGAGTTTGAACATTTATCTGACTGTGGAGATGGAGTCATAGAGGGCAAGTAAGATTCTTAGAAACTGGCTATTCACTAGAGGCCCTTGGAGTGTGGCTATGAAGGGAGAGGTTTCCAGAAATCAGGGGCTACCCATGCAGAGGTTGACAACAGCTAGGCAGAGAATATAAATGAGTGAAGCAGAATATAAGAAAAGCAAATGCACAAGCACTTTAGTAAATGCACTGACACTCAGTCTCAGTGGCAGGGGAACAATTTAGAGGGTGATGGGGCTGTGCTCAAAGGAAGTCCATGCCCCATCCATAGGGGAATTTGCTACTTACCTCCCAGGTAATGCAGCTGTGTGTAAAGGCAGTTTCTGAATTATCATTAGATTTTTAAAACAAAAGCTAGAAATGTGGATTTTTATATGAATGTTGTAGATTTGTATATGATGCAAGTAATTTATTTATACACATACTTTCTCTCTCTCTCTCTGCCAAACAAAATGCAGCTCTAGGAATCTGAGGCCCATGGTCTGGTAGTTGAAATCTCTCCTACAGAGGGTGTGCATTCCTTGCTCTCCAGGAGATCTGGATTTAGACTTCCTCCAGTCCTGAGATCAGATTCTCAGGCTCCTTAAGTGCATCCTGCTTTTCTTTGCCTTGCCTTTCCCATCAGTCACCTTCAGAAGACTGGTTTATGGTCCTGGCAACTCTAAAAGAATGATACAGTCCAAGTTCTGATGAGATCATCAGCTCCTTCTTCTCCTCCCTTGAGGGCTCGCACTTGTAGCAAGGGTGGTGTCCTCCATATACCCTCTATTCCACAAGCACTGCTCTATTCTGTTGCAAAGCTTTCTCTGCATGCAGAAGAGTTCTGGGGAATGTGAACCCCTAGGCAAAACCCTGTACCAATAGCAAATGGAGTTTGGTAGATATCCACTGTAGCTCCATTGTTTCTTCAGTGGGACAACTTTGAGGCATGTTCCACACTGCCCCAGAGAGATCCCCAGTCAGACTGAGCCCCAGTTGCCTATAGACGCAACCTGTTCATTAACAAAGCCTGTATTGACTTTGTTGCTTATCTATTTTCTCACTCATGAACCGGTGCATTCTGGGATAACTACTTGCATTCAACTCACCGTCTTGGGGTCTGTTGCAGCAAAACTTTATACAACTCCTTCCCACTGAGCGGCCAGAGCAGGAGTGTTACTGGGATGAGTACCGACATTTGCAAGCCCCTCTGCTGGGGCTGGATTCTTAAGCATGCAGGGACTTTGTGACAAGCAGGCTGATTTTTGCCCTTTCCAAGCCTGGTTTTATTGACAAATGCATAAAAGTCAGCTTGGAACAAAATGTTTTTTAGCTCTGTCGTAAACAAGCTAATCCACAGACAAAGCACTCCCTCTGCTTTCTCTCCCCTCAACCCTGGCACAATTTGTTCAGGATCCTTGGTTGACCTTTTAATTGTATTTCAGTGGTGGATGGACAGAAAAAAACAAAGTCTCACATTTGCATCTGTACAAGCAAATGGCTGCAGCTTAGGACAAAGTCTATGATCAAAGAAGGGGCAGGATGCTGGACCCGCTGCCTGGACAAGCCAGGGAGCTATAGAGCCCTGCATCCCCTCTGCCTCAACTCCCTGCATCATGGAGCTTTTAGGGTATTTCATTAGCTGGGCTAACTGAGGGCTACTTGCATCTTGTTCATTCTACTTAAGAAGAAAGAGAAGGAAATATGAGAAATAACACCTGAGACAAGCACTAGGCTCAGACTAGACTCTTGTCCTGATTTCTGGGGCATTGAGAGTGCTTATGCTGTTAATCCTTAACTCATTTAAACAAGGCTGGGTGCAGTGGCTCATGTCTGTAATTTTAGCACTTTGAAAGGCGAAAGAAAGAAAGAAAGGAAAGAAAGAGAGAGAGAGA
>NW_016107708.1:1733843-1753749 GCF_001604975.1 Cebus imitator
AGAAAAGGAAGGAAGGAAAGAGGGAAGGAAAGAAAGGAAAAGAAAGAAAGAAAGGAAAAGAAAGAGAGAGGAGAGGGAAGGGGAGAGGGGAGCAGGACTCTCTATGAGTAAGACTAAAGGTAAAGCAGCCCTTGCAGGCAGCCTCCACTGCAGTTTCACCGTGCGTCTGGCTGGCAGAAATGCATGGTCCATGGACTGACCTCTCATTCCACATGTTGCTGGGAGAGAGCTGCTCAGAGCATGCCCTTTCAGACAATCTCCCTAGGGTCTCAGAAATTTCTTAGAGGGCAGCCTGCTATCCTCAGACTGAGAAGACATCCATCTGATAAGAAAGAGGCATGGGAACAGAAAGATGCTGGTAAAGATGCATGACTCTCCAGAGAAATCCCTCATCTAGACCCTTCAGCCTCTGTGGAACTAGCTATATTCACGACTGCTGAGAGAGAAAATCTTCGGTTTGTCTTCTGTCTCTTTTTGGCCACAGAAAGTGAAATAACATTCAGCAGGCCAGGGGGCTCAATCGAAATCAAAGGAGTCCACTCTGCCACTAAAATTGAAAACATATACATTGGTTCTGGCTTTTGTAAACATAGGTGGATGGGAATGAAGAGCTTTCTAACTCTGTGACTAGTCTTCTGTGATCTTCAGATTATCTGAGGAGCTCTGCTTGAATTCAGTCATGAAAGAAGCTTTACTGATAGCCAATGCCAATCCATTTTTGTTAAAAACAATCCTGTCTGTGCCATGTTCCATGAAATACAAGCTTTACTGATATAGCGCTTTAAAAGAGAGAGAGACTAAAAAACAGAGAAGCATAGAAAGAGACACAGAGAAACTTGACTAGATTTCTTAGCAAGGCAACTTGCCAAACTAAACATAGAATTAGCTACTTATGAATTCATACACTTAAAATTTAAGCATAAACTTACAAAATAAAACAAATTACAGGGACAAGTCTTGGCCTTATCCTTCAGGACGGATAATGAAGAGGACTTAAGAACGTTGCTGCCCATGGTGTGGCTTTGGTTAGTGGGAAATAAGGCACTGTAATGCACAAATTCTCTTTCAATTTGTATTCAAGCTGTGTATTAGTTTCCCAGGGCTCACCAGAACAAAGTACCACAGACTGGGTGGCCCAGACAACGGAAAAGTATTGTCTCACGGTTCTGAAAGCTAGAAGTGTAAAGTCAATGTGGACTGAGAGAGGCAGACCTACCCTCAATCTGAGCAGACCACATCTAATCAGCTACCAGCACGGCTAGAATAAAGCAGGCAGAGGAACATGGAAGGACTAGACTTGCTGAATCCTCTGGTCTTCATCTTTCTCCAGTGCTGGATGCTTCCTGCCCTCCAACGTCAGGCTCCAAGTTCTTCAGCTTTGGGGCTCTTGTACTTACTTGCACAGTGATTAGCCAGGGGCTCTCAGGTCTTTGGCCACAGACTGAAGGCTGCACTGTCAGCTTCCCTACTTTTGAGGTTTTGGGACTCGAACTGGCTTCCTTGCTCCTCAGCTTGCAGATGGCCTATTGTGGGACCTCACCTTGTGATCATGTTAGTCAATACTTCTTAATAAACTCCACCTCATATAGACATATATCCTAATAGTCCTGTCCCCTCTAGAGAACCCTGACTAATACACCAGATAAAGTCACATTCACAAGTACTGGAGGTTATGATGTCAACATCTTCTTGGTGGATGCAATTCAACCCATAACAAACTGAAGACCTCCTTCCCGCTTCAAACCAAACAATGTCCACAAATAAGCAGTACCTAAGCCACTCTTACCTTACAGAAACTCATTTAATCAAATATTGTACATTAAATAAGATTGTGTGGTTTTTATTTTTGCAGAGCAGAGTATTCTAATATGTTGGTCAATTTAGAAACTTTGCAAACTTTCTCAGGGACCATCATAGTTTCCTATGGCTACTGTAACAAGTTATCACAAAGTTGGTGACTTAAAGCAACATACATTTATTCTCTTACAGTTCTGGTGGCCAAGGTCAGCAGCGAGTTTCACTGGACTGAAATCAAGATGCTGGCAGGGCCACACATCCTCTGGACGTTTCAGTGGAGAATCCATTTCTTTGCCTTTTGCAGCTTCTAGTGGTTGCCTGGATTCCTTGGCTCGTGGCCCCTTTCTCCATCTTCAAAGTGTGTTACTTCTATCTCTGCTTCTTTAATCACAATGCCTTCTCTTCCTAGTAAAACCTCCCTCTGCCTTCCCCTGGTAAGGACATTTGAGATTACATTTAGGGCCCACTCACATAATCCAGAATAAACTCTCATCTCAAGAACCTTAATTTATTCGCACTGGTGAAGTTCCTTTTTCCATATATGAATGACAACATTCATAGTTTCTGTCTGCTGGGATCTGAATATATTTGGAGGTTGTTATTCAGCCTACCAAACCATCCATCCTAGATCAACCCAAATTACAGTCTACCTCATTTTCACAAAGGAAAACCTTTCCCTTAAAAGAGCATTTGTTTCCAAGATATTTCTTCAACTTCCTCTGTCTTCTTCTTAGAGATGTACCCCATCATCAATACCTTCTCAAAGAAGCTTCTGGTTTTAAGTACAGCTGTGCCTATTGATCAGTGCATGGAGACATTTGAACTTTAAGAATACTTGAAACTACTAACAATCTTTTTTTTTTTTTTTCATTCTGAAGACATAGCTTGATTTCTGATGTGTTACCAGTTTTACAAAATATGCACTGTATGTTTTCCACTAGACTTGGGGAATGCAGCAAAGTCCTCTTAGCAAATCAAATAATTTTGAGCATTACAAATTAGGAGCTTTAAGCACCTCTTCTTTTAAATTTATCTCTTAACTATTTAAAGTGATTTTTACATAAACCCTGAGCATGTCCCTGGCATAATGAATAAAAGGATAAATTGCCACATTGCCACTTTAGAAAACATTCTCTCCTCTTTCCATCCCAGCCCCCATGGAGAGTCTACCCTTGGATGTTGAGTTTAACCCTGTGAGCGGCTTTTAACATATGAGCATCAGTGGAAGTGACAGTACCTATCAGTTCTGAGTTTAAGACTCTAGGAGGAATAACATGGTCCCACTAGCTCCAATGGGAGCTTTCAGACTTTAACTTGAGAATGAACTACTCTAGGAAGCCAGCACAACTCCAAACCAGGCTCAGAATGAGTTGAGTGGGACAGCTATCTTATAGACCTCTAAGCATGAGAATAAGAGTTCATTATTATAAGCTGCTGAGCATAGATTTACACAGCATTTTATAGCAATGGTAGATTATTAAGGCCATCATTTATTATTACTATATTTTTAATCATTATTAATGAGGAGTAGCTTCAAACACCAATTGATGGCCTATAATTCCAGCACTTTGGGAGGCCAAAGCGGGCTGATCACCTGAAGTCAGGAGTCCAAGACCAGCTGCCAACATGATAAAACCCTGTCTCTACTAAAAATAAAAAAATTAGCTGGGCTTGGTGGCAGGTGCCTGTAATCCCAGCTACTTGGGAGGCTGAGGCAGGAGAATCACTTGAACCCGGAGGCAGAGGCTGCAGTGAGCTGAGACAGCACTGCTGCACTCCAGCCTGGGCAAGAAGAGCAAAACTCTGTCTCAGAAAAGCAAAAAAAAAAAAAACAACAAAAAACATTTGGCCCCGTATTTAATTTTTAATTAATATATGGACAAGAAATACAACATCAAAAACACTCACCTTCAATCAGTGTAATACTTATTATGCCTTAAATTATGTTTATAAATTTTTTTATTAATGCAACTTATTTTTAAATTAAGCAAACAGGTGCAAAGTTGTATATACAGTGTGATCTCAACTATGTGAAAATTATAGAAAAATAACAGTACTTTATTTGGGGTAAACTTGATTATCTGAGTACTTTGTTGTTCACTGTATATAGCCTGCACTATAGATTTTAGATATCCACTGTATATCATTCTATAGTATGTTTGTGCTACTATAAGTAATGATAGTTGAATAAAATAATAATTTTTTCCTGAGAAAAAGAACCCAGAAGTTCACTTAGAAAATTGAACCTAAGTAAAATTGTGAATATGATAGTAATTACAGTGCGGAACAGAGAGGTGTGTGCATGTAATGGACAGTAATTTTGAATGTATAGATGAGGGGTTTTGTGTGTGTGTGTGTGTGTGTGTGCGTGTGTGTGTGTGTGTTTGCTTTTGTTTGTTTGTTTTGAAATAGGGTCTGGATATGTCAACCAGGCTAGAGTGCAGTGGTGCAATCCCGGCTCACTACAAACTTGATTTCCCTGGCTCAGGCGATTCCCTCACCTCAGCCTCCCAAGTAGCTGGGACTACAGGTGCCCACCACTACACCAGCGAATTCTTGTATTTTTGGCAGAAATGGGGTTTCACCGTTTTCCCCAGGCTGCTTTCAAACTCCTGTGCTCAAACAATCCTCCCGCCTCGGCCTCCCAAAATACTGGGATCACAGTCAGGAATCACTGTGCCCAGACGAGGTGGATTTTTAATATCTTTTTGTGAAATCTTGGCTAATTAAGATAAAATGGATATTTATGTTTTAAAAATCAAGGATTTTCTTTTTCTAATCAGCAGAAAGATAGTGATGTGCAATACATTTTCAAATACTTTCAGAAACATTGTCCTCAGAAATTAAACTATGACTTGGTTTTTATTTTTGAATAACTGACTTTTTAACATTTATTACAATATACCCACAGAAAGTAAAAGAACAATTTTTTTAATTCTAATTAATTATATGAGTTTTCCCTTTTTCTTACTGAGAAGCAGGGAGTAAAAAAACAAACAACAACAACAAAAAACTTGTGCATATTTTTATGGAGATCAAGACTCTGAAATGGTCATTTGCATTTAACACCTTTTCATTCAGAAAATGAGGGGGTGTCACAGTCTGTTTGTGTTGGTATAACAAAATACAGAGACTGGGTAATTTAGTAAAAAACAGAAATTTGTTACTCAGAGTACCCAGAGGCTGGGAAGTCCAGGTCAAGGTGTGGCAGGCTCAGTGTCTGGTGAAGGCTGCTCTCTGCTTGCAGGATGGCTTCTAGCTGCTGCATCCTTCCGAGAGGACAAGTACTGTGTCTCACGTGGCAGAAGGGACAGAAAGAGGGGAATCAGCTCTCTCAAACTCGTTCAAAAAAGCCCATCCATGAGAGCTCTGCCCTAGTGCTTTAATCATCTCAGGAACTCTTCAAGTCTTTTTTTTTTTCTTTAAAAAAATTCTTCAGGTCAGATGGGTAATGTGCTGACGTTGTAACAAGGTTCAAGGGTGGCACATCTCACACAAGCGTGTGAACACCCAGTCATCATACTCATGAACTACAAAAGGATCTAACTCTTCACATCTTAATGCTATCACAATGGTGATTAAATCTCATCATATGAATTTTGGAGGACACATTCAGTCCACAGCAGGGGGCTTTGGTTTTCTGAATATCCAAGAACAGGGAGCCATTAAGAGAGAAAGACGATGGGTTATCTCAAGCCACATTTCAAAATTATTTTGAAAATTATAATTTTCCTAATGAAGGCTTATATGTATTCATTCAACAAGAATTGATTAATTCAACAAGAATCATTTTAAACACTGAGGACCAGAGGTAAACAAGAAATACAAGTTCCTGGGCTGGGCATAGTGCCTCATAGCTGTAATTGCAGCATTTTGGGAGGCTAAGGTGGGTGGATCGATTAAGCTCAAAAGTTTGAGACCAGGCTGGGCAACACGGCAAAACCTCATCTGGAAGAAAAATATGAAAATTAAATCAACGAGGCGTGGTGGAGCATGCCTGTAATCCCAGCTACTCAGGTGGCTTAGGCAGGAGAATCACTTGAACCTGAGAGGCAGAGTTGCAGTGAGCTGAGATCACACCACTGTACACTCCAGCCTGGCAACAGAGTAAGATTTTGTCTCCAAAAAAAAAAAAAAAAAAAAAAAAAGCTTCTGCCCTTACAAAGCTTAGTTTTCAGTTTAAAACCTTGTTGCCTTTTTGAAGGGTGAAGATTTGACTGAGAAATAGAGGGAAATTCTGATCCCAATTTTGGGATGTTCTCCCCATGTGAAAGAAAGAAAAAAAATCTAGCTGAAACCTTTGGAAACCACTTAAAAGAAAAATGATTCAAATTGTGGAAAATTACCTTAAATTAGAATTTTTCTGAAATGTTATTAAAACTATAGATTTCTAGGTTACATCCAAGTCAACTAAAGAGGGTGGGACCCACGAATCTCTAATTTTAACACATTCGTCAATTGATTATAAGATCGTACCAAAAAAGCTTGAGAATCTGCAAATAGAAGGTTGGAGGACAGTCCAGAAAAAAAAATCTGAATTTACCAATTTAAAAATTGATTTTGGTAAAATTTAAAAATATAAATGTTTAAAATTAACATCTTTTTTTCATTTAAATAATGCACAAGTATTCAGGAACTGTAGGAAGAAATTTGCAAAACTGCATTAAAGTGAAAGGACAAAAAAATGGTGACGCATTCCTCAAAGGAAACATGTATATTATGAAGAATGAAATTATCCCCTGATTAATCTGAACTCTTCATGTATTTCCAGTCCAATTAACATATACTTCTGAACCCCTTTTGCCTGTGCTTTGGATTCATGTATCTAGCTCACATCTATTTTATCCTTTTCTTTACATTTATACTTTTCTCTCTTTCATTCTGACTTCAAGGATAATTATTCAAGGTTGCTGAATTAGTCAGTTTAGGCTACTTGTATTGCAATAAAAAAATCCTAAAAATGTTTTAGTTTAATTAAGTCCCATCGTTTTAGTTTTGCTTTTGTAGCATTTGCTTTCAGGTTCTTAGTCAAGAATACTTTGCCTATGCCAATGTCTACAAGAGTTTTCCTGATATTCTCTTCTAGAATGTTTATGGTGTTTATGGTCCTAGATTTAACTCTTTGATCCATCTTAAATTGATTTTGTATAAGGTGAGAGGTAAAAATCCAGTTTTATTCCTCTACATGTGACTTGCCAGTTTTTCCAGCACCGTTTATTGAATAGGTGCTTTCCCGAGTTTATGTTTTTGTTTGCTTTGCTGAAGATCAGTTGGCTGTAAATATTCGGGTTTATTTCCAGGTTTGCTATTCTGTTTCATTGGTATATGTGCCTATTTTTATACCAGTATCATGGTGTTTTGGAACTATAGCCTTGTCATATAATTTGGGTAATGTGATGCCTCCAGATTTATTCTGTTTGATTAGTATTGCTTTGGCTGTGCAGAATCTTTGTTGGTTTTATATGAATTTTAGGATTGTCTTTTCTAGTTTTGTGAAGAAAGATGATGGTATTTTGGTGGGAATTACATTGAATCTGTAGAGTACTTTAGGCAGTATGGTCATTTTCACAATATTGATCCTACCATCCATGAGCATGGGATGTGTTTCCATTTGTGTAACCCATGATTTATTTCAGCAGTGTTTTTTAGTTTTCTTTATAGAAATCTTTCACTTCCTTGGTCAAGTGTATTCTTAAGAATTTTATTGTTTTTTGCAGCTGTTGTAAAAGGCACTGAGTTCTTGATTTGATTCTCAGCCTAGTCATTGTTGGTGTGTAGCAATGCTGCTGACTTTTGTACATTGCTTCGGTATCCTGAGGCTTTACTGAATTTGTTTATCAGATCTAGGAGCTTCTTGGATGGGTCTTTAGAGTTTTCTGATATAAAATCATATCAGTGAACACTGACAGTTTGACTTACTTTTGTCTAATTTGTATGCCCTTTATTTCTTTCTCTTGCCTAATTGTTCTGGCCAAGACTTCTAGTACTATGCTGAATAGAAATGACAAAAGTAGGCATCTTTGTCTTGTTCCAGTTCTCAGGGGGAGCGCTTTCAACATTTCCCCATTCAGTATGATGCTGGCTGTGTGTTTCTTATAGATGGCTTTTATTACTTTGAGGTCTCTTCTATGCCTATTTTCTTGAGGGTTTTTATCATATAGAAATCCTGAATTTTATCAAATACTTTTTCTGTGTCTATTGAGATGATCATGTGGTTTTTGTTTTTAATTCTGTTTATGTGATGTATAACATTTGTTGACTTGCATACGTAAAACCATCCCTGAATCCCTGGTATGAAACCCACTTGATCATGACATATTATCTTTTTGATATGCTGTTGGATTCAGTATGGAGACGTCTTAAAGAACTAAATGTAGAACTACCATTCGACAGCAATCTCACTCCGCTACTAGGTATCTACCCAAAGGAAAGTAAGTCATATGAAAAAGATTCATGCACACACATGTTTATAAGAGCACCATTTACAATTACAAAGATATGGAACCAACCTAAGTGCGCTTCAACCAGTGAGTGGATAAAGAAAATGCACGCACCCGCACACACACACACACACACACACACACACACATATATATATATATATATATACCACAGAATACTACTCAGCCATAAAAATTTATAATGTCTTAAGAGCAGCAACTTGGATGGAGCTGGAGGCCATTATTCTACGCGAAGTATAATAATTCAGAAATGGAAAACCAAATATCATATGTTCTTACTTATAAGTGGGAACTAAGCTATGAGGATGCAAAGGCATAATAATGATATAATGGACTTTAGGGAATCAGAGGGAAGATTGGAAGGGGGTGAGGGATAACAGAATACACACTGGGTACGGTGTACACTGCTCGGGTGATGGGTGCACTAAAATCCCAGAAATCACCAATGAGGAACTTATTCATGTAACTAAAAAGCACCTATCCAAAGAACTATTGAAATATAAATAAAATTGGAAAAAATCTAGTATTTAATAGCATAACAGGGTGGCTATAATCAGTAATAATTTAATTGTAAATTTTAAAATAATTGAGTATAATTGGATTGTTTATAACACAAAGGATTCAGTTTTAGGTGATAGATACTCCATTATTACACATTGTATGCCTGTGTTAAAATGTCTCATATACCCCATAAATATATATGTATCATCTGTGTACCCACAAAATTTAAAAATTTTTAAAAACCAATATTCTGATGCTTACAACAAGGCAGAATTTTTCCCCATGTTATATGGGCATCACAGTCAGGCTGAGGCTGCTCCTTGTGATCTTCAGACAAGGATATTTCCAGTGTGTAGGTGTCAAGCTTTATGTGTCTATTGACTGTACCAGTTATCCCTTGGGCAGGGTCATTTTAGCAGGACATTGGATGTGGGAGTGAGCCAGAAGGGGGAACTTTGTTTACAGTCTTGATCATAATTTTAGAGAATAAACAAAATGAGTATTTAATCCAAGAATTTAAAGAAATTCTCAAGTTGAAACCAATTGAGGAAAATGTTTTAACAGATACGTAAAGTGAGGGGTTTTTCTCCCAAAATACCAATAAAATGTGTAAAATCAAATTTAATAAAGAAAACAAATTTAAATAAAAATACATATTTTTGAATAATAAAACAGGTATATTATCATTTACCTATGATAAGGATGTTGTGTGATGTGGAGAAAATTTCTAATTCTATGCTATTTCAAATATTTAATAACATTGGAAAAGATAGGAAGCATTTGTTTAGTAGATTAGTATAACCCTGATAATAAAATTTGACAAATAGTGCACTATGAAAGAATCTACAGATTAATCTTTTCACCAAATATAAAGGATACATGAAATGATTAAAATTGTAGGCTTAGAAGTTAAATAGAACTATATACAAATTCTTACTCTATTACACAAAAATATTTTGTCACTTGACCACTTACCCATATTAAATTTTTTCTAGAGTAGGATAGTAATAGTTTTCTTAAGAATAATTGTGAGGATTAGAAAATGATGTAAATAAATTCCAAAATACTGCATGCATTCAGCTTATGTCTGATAAAGCTTGCTTATGTGTGATGATGAGGAAGAGAAGCATGGCGAAATTGCTGCAACATCAAAAACCAAATTTTACAGACCTAAATCTTGGAGCATGTTATAAAACAGAGTCAAGATGTTCTATAGGGTTTATTCTAGAAGTGCAAGGAGAATTTAACATTAGAAATACTTTTAATTCATCACATTATAGGTGAAAGGAGAAAAAAATGCATGAACATCTCAATAGATGCTGAAAAAGGATTTTGTAAATTTTAACATTTGATCCTAACCAAGGGGAAAAAAATTCTAGGAAAACTCAGAACTGAAAGCTACTTAGTTGGTGTGATAAAGAATAGATATCAGAAGTCAATAGAAAATACTGGCCATCTCTTGAAGCATTTCTATTATAGTCAGGAAGAAAAAAAGAAGCTTAGCTCATGGCAATTATTTTGTATGTTCCAGAACTTCTAGTAATTTGTTAATTACCCATTAGCAAATTACTCCTTTGAAAGGTTGTACTAACTTACACTTGCTTCAGTGGTGGCCAATTTTGCAAGCCATTGATAACACTATTTACTGTTATTTTCAACCTTCATTAATTTTTAGGAACAAAAGGTATAATGTTCTTTTTCCAAATTATATTTCTTAATTTTTTACTGTTTGAATATTTTTGCTTAGGTTTAAAAACCATTTGTTTTTACCTTTTGGGGAATCCCAATATTCTTTTTTTCTAATGAAGGTCTTTTTGTTTGCTATATATACTATTATCTTAATAATATTATTAATAATTATTACACATTATAAATAATATATTAACACACTGCTATTTATTTTGTATATTCTAGAACTTCTAGTTAATATTACAGAGAAGAAAAGTATAATAACTAAACAGAAGGGCCAAAGTTATCATGGCTGACAAATATGACTGCCTGACTGGAAGTAACTGAAAAATATCAGACAGAAATATATTATAGTGATTAAAGATGTTTAGTAATAAGGCCAAAAAGGGTACCTATTACAAAAGAAAGAACTATAATGCCAATAATTATAAATTTGAATTAAGAGAAAATTTCTATGCTAATATAGAACAAACAATGTGACATAAAAAGATACAATTTAAAAAACTTACCTGATGGAAACTATAAAACTTGAGTAAATGATGTAATTATGAGGCCAGGTATGTTCTTGAATAGAAGGACTCTTTATTATGAAGATGTCATTTTCTCCTAATTTTCATCAAAATTATAATGGGAGTAGTTCTTAATTTGACCAAAAAATGATTTGTACTTTCAAATATTTTTCTACGAAAACAGAAGAAATGTTCACAAAGAGTAATGAAGGAACACATGTTTTAAAGACACTTTGATTTAACCCACCTGATAATGGTGCACACACTCACAGGACAATGAGAAAGAACCGAGAAATCTGAAATAGACAAATAAAATGAAATCTAGCATATGCTACAGTTGAGTTTTAAATGCATAAAATAATGAATTATTTATCAAATGATGCTGGGACAACTGGTTAAATTTGGACAAAATAAAATTAGATTCTAATCTTATAGCTTACATCTAAATACTCCTAGAGAAGTTCGAGTCAAATTTTTAAAAAATTTAACTGAAAAAATTCTTAGGAAAATATGTTTGTAATCTACGAATAACAGGTCATTCTAATCTTAGCATTAAAAAGACAGCTAAAAGTCAAACAAATAACTAGGAAAATATTCTAAATACACATGAAAAATAGTCTTCTTAATAAATAGAAATATATTAATATAGAATATTAAATTATGTATATGTAATTATTAATAGTATTATTAAGATGATATTAATAGTATACATAGCAAACAAAAAAGAACTTCATTAGAAAAAAGAATATAGAGATTCCCCAAAAGGTAAATGCAAATGGCTTTTAAACATAGCAAAAATATTCAAACTAATAAATCAAGAAATATAATTAAGAAAAAGAACATTATAACTTTTGCTCCTAAAAATTAATAAAGGTTGAAAATAACAGTAATTATTGTTATAAAGGGCGTGCAGAGCTGGGCACTACTGAAGCAAGTGTAAGCTAGTATAACCTTTCAAAGGAGTAATTTGCTAATGAGTAATTAACAAATTAAACTTATATGGCTGATTATGCTTTAACTTAGTAAATTAACTTCTAAAATTTACGCTAAGGGCATAATTGGACAAATTCACAAAAATATAAGACAAATCATAAAATTTAGGAAGTAGCAAAATAATATGTCCAATCTAGATGCCTATTAATAAAGGACTAGCTAAATAAAATGTTACCAGTCCACAGGATACTAGCCTGCATTAAAAATAATGGTTCAGAGCTCATTTTATTGAAAAATGTACTTGTGTTTTAAGAACAAAATTTGGGTGTTATCACAATAAACGTGTTCATAATATTACTTTTAGAATCATAAAAACAAAACTTACCTATGTATTTCATACTAACTAATTTTGGTGAAAATATAGCAAAGCAAACCCTCTCATTAGAGTGTTAATTAGTTACATCATTCTGAGGGCAAGATGCTCCACATTTATTAAAAGCCTTAAAAAATGGTCATACTTAAAAAGACAATTGCACTTCTAAGATATTGTCTTAAGAGAATAATAACACTTGAAAATTGCTAAGAGAATAGACTTTAAACGTTCTCACCACAATAAAAGTAATAAGTAGTATGTGAGGTAATGGATATATTAATTAGCTTAATTATCCATTTCAAAATATATGCACATATCAGCACATCATGTTGTACATCATAAATACATATAATTTTTGTCAATTTAAAATTAAATTAATATGTAAAAATGAAATTACTAGCAAAAGAAAAGCACATACAAGGATGTTCATTATTTATTGAGGAAACAATTGGAAATGCCAATAACAGCACAAGTCCAGTGAGTTCCTACACCATAAGGCACTGTGCTAGGCACTTTTTAGTTGTGAGTGTATGTCCTTTTTGTTTCCATTTACCCCAACTCCTTCAGACATGGGAGCCTTCTCTTAACTGCAGACCCCAAGGGATTAAGGTCGAGGGATCACGTGTGTTCCCAGGCCCCCCTACAGTTGTTAATCAATCCAGATGATCAAATGGAGGCTAAGCAGTTTGGGACACAAAGAGTCACTTCCAGAAGAATGGCCTGTGGCTGCTTTGCTTCACATCACCTATTGCTTATTCTCACATACAGAAATTCAAAGGGCCCATAGCCCCTGACTCAACTTCACAGAAGTGTCTGGTGCCAGAGGGGCAAGGAGACCCATGATGCCCCCTCACTTCCTTTTCCTTTTCAGCTCATGATTTCTCAGTTTGGGAACAGTGACAATAACTTCATAAACATACCTATATATATATACAGATTTATTTTCTGTCTGCTTAGGTCAGTAATACTGGAATTTAATTGTCAAGTATTTTCAGTCTTTGTTTTCTGGTTTCAGAGAGTAAGGTGTCAATCACTCTGAAGTAGGAGGGACCAATATAGAATGAAAATGAAGAAACTCAGTGAGAACAGAAAGCAGGGAAGGCATACGAGGGACAACCTCAATACTGCCCTGCCACACAGCCATTTTTTATTGAATCATCACAAGAAACTTATATTGACAGCATATAGTTAACATATGCATATAAACCGTATATAGATAATATATATCAGTGCTGTGCTGTATTTCCATCTTGCAAATCAGGAAAATACAGCTTAGAGAAGCCCCTTGTTCAGGGTCACACAGTCTATTAAATAATAGCCCCAGTCTTTCAAACTCAGGCTATCAAAACTCAAAACCAATGCATTTCATCCCTACTCTATATTAAAAGAATATAAACATCAAAAAATAGGTTACCAATAATCCAGTTTATAAAGAAAAAAATTTAAAGTTATTAAATCTTACCTAACCCTTCAAGGTAATTGCTTAGAAGATAATTTAATTGCATTAAGTGAGGAAATGTCACAATACATAAAGTTAAAAAAATGAGATCAATAATTGCTCAAAGTAAGTTATGATATTCATGCACTGAAAAACTAAAAGCATACTGTGAAAGGTTAATATTGTTGAGATTTGGTGATTTTTGTTTCATTTATATTTTTAAATTTATATAACACCTATTAATATTTGTGTATCTGAGAAACAATAATAAAAGAAATGCTCACATTTGCTTTTATGGTAGCTGCTGTGAAAATGTCAGCATGAAGCAGGGTAAATAATTAGACCTCTCGCTTTGGAGCATGTTTTCAAATAGTAGACCTGGAGATAACTGAGCTGAAGGAAAAATATAAGAATTACTGAAAGTTAGTTCTTCAAGGGATTTTAGCGATCATTGCATTCAACATCTTCTTTTTTCAGATGAGGAAACGAGAGAAGAATAGGAGAAGAAAGTCACCATACATGACCCAATAAATCATCGTCCTCTTAACAGAATTGAGAGTGGACATTAATTCCTTAGAAGATTTTCTATCTCTTAAAAAAATGCCCTATAAAAATGTGATCTTTAGCTTCTGCCCTGGGTACAGAATTTAACTAGCATAGAAAAATGGGCATTTTGTAGAATTCACGTTTCTTTTAAAAGCTGTAAAGATTTAAAAAAACAAATATTCTCCCATCCCTGACATCAATGCTAGGTTGTTCTTGCTTCCATTGGCTGAGAAGAAAAACACCATGGCATGTGTATACTATGTAACAAACCTGAACGTTCTGTACATGTACCCCAGAACTTAAAGTATAATAAATAAATTAAAAAATAAAAATAACATCTGAAAAAAAAAGGAAAAAACTCCTCGGGAAACTCCCTCCCTTCCTCCCTGCCTTCTTTCTTTACTTTCTTCCTTCTTTCCTTCTTTCTTTCTTTCCTTCCTTTCTTCTCTTTCTTTTTTCTCTCTCTTTCTTTCTTTTTTGTAGTATTTCTGATTTAAAAAACATTAGATATCCATGGCAGATGCTGAAAATGATATAGAAAATCCTAATTGCGTATTATATTGTCATACCGAAACAATGAGAGTTAATAGTTAACAGAGTTTCAGATTCTTTCCTTCTCTCTTTTCCGTTCCTCTTCTCCTTCAACATTTTTTTTTTTTTTTTGAGGTCAGTCCTTTGTTAGTCCACTCCGGGACACATCTACCCAGCTCTGGGCTCTCTGATTATCCCCTGACCCACTCAAGCAGGATCTTGTGGGGATGGAGTTGCTTTCTATGTTCAAAATCACTCACCGCCTCTCCCCAGCCACAACCTCCATGGAGTAGGAAGTTCCAGCCCCTAGATATCAGATACAGCACATGATTTGCTTTGGCCAATAAAATGTTGGCAGATGCAATACAAACACAAGCTTGGGATGTGCTGGCACTGGTGGCCTTTTCCTCTCCCACTTGTGCCATTTCCATGAGAAAAATTTCCTCCATTAGCTGGTGCCTCTTCTGCCTGAGCCCAGAATATAAATGTCCCAGGCAACCTGCAGACCTGAACCAAGAAGGAGATTCACCCCAGCAGCCCCCAACCAGAGAGAAAGAATAAACAATTATTGCTCTCAGCCACTAGTGTTGCTAAACAGGATCCACACAAAGAAAGGTTCCTTGAAGCTGAATGCCCACCAAAGTTTCTGAACAAGGTCCCTCATGGTGGGTTTTTTCATGTGAAGAAGGAAATGTTCCTCATTTAAAATCTCCTCAACGTTTTGTGAATAGGTGGTACTCATTGCAGTAGATACCTAACTGCCTGCTCCCAGCATGGAGGAGTTAGGGGTATCTTCTTCCACCAATCATATTCCGCTGTCTTTTCTAGGGTAACGTGGTGGTCCAATAAATGTTTAATTCTTCATGGTAGTTATTTCTTTTAACCTGACTTTCCTCAGATTGTTTATCCTTTCGACTGAGACAGTTTATAGTGGAATTGTCATCTTTTTATTCCGTTTTGATTTATTGCTATAACCTTGTGTCCATTTGAAGAAGTGAACCTCAATTCCAACAGGCAAGGCAGACATGAAAGGAAAATGGTGGCAGAGACTGTGAGACCTGAAGGAAAAGGAGTCCTGTGAATATATGTAATGGAGAGAACTGCAAGCTGAATCCCCAGGGCCTGTGGGAAGGCAGATGGACTCAAGACTGGGCAGTGACCATCCCACCAGAGGATACAGGCTCTGTCAGACCCTCAGCCTTTACAAGCCTGTGCATGGACATCTGGTAGTTTTTTATTCTTCCCAGACTGGTTATTCCTTTCTTTTGGTGCATGCACCCCAATCCTTCTTTAGGAAAGTGCTGTATTCCCTTTTCCCCTTGCATATAATCTTGGCAAGACTAAACCAGTCAACTCCAGCCTACGCTGAACAAGTGCCTTGCTTGTAACATAAGTTTGGACAGTTGTATTCTATCACTTAAGACTTTAGTTCTTGCTCCCAGCGACGCCCAGGAGGAAAACAATCTGAGCATATTCACCCTAAAGTACCAAGAAATTGAGCACTAATTCCCACTTTCTAGACTTCTGGGACTGCTGAGACCTTTATATTTCCAAAAGACTATTGCAGAGTTTTCTCTTCGGTTCAGGCTATTCAAATTGATTATTTGGTTCTTATTATTTCTCTTCCATTTTCTAGAGTTTTTCATGAAAAAATTTTAACTAATATGCCACAGATTGGCAAAAGTCCCAGGTTAATTCTTAAGCTGGAATTGCCTTAATGGCATTGTGCTTTAAAAAAAACATACAAAAAAAGCTATAGCTTGTGTTTTTATGATCATATATTTCCTTATAGTAAACAGTTTGAGTAATTCATAAAAAATAAAACAAAAACTAAATTACCCTGAAATTCCACCTGAGACCATGGGCACTAGAACATGGCTTTAGCCATCACTCCATGCGTCTTTTTACATATCTCTATGCAATTTAACATGATTGGAATTGTATCATTTGTGCTGTTTCTATGGTGACTAACATCATAATGTAATGCAGTCTTTTTTGTTTGTTTTTGCTCATCCACCCCGTCAATATAACTCTATTGACATCTTTTCACAGATTTGCCTCTACCTATATAATCATATTGTATATATAGCTGCATACTGATACTTTTCTGTTATTTTAGAAAAAAAAATAGAATCATATTACAGCATTTTGCTTTCTCATTGTTGAAATCTACCCAAGTTAACTTATTTCCACAGGCAGTTATTATTGAATGTTGTGGACAAGTTGACATTTATTAAGCCATTTCCACATAGAAAGGTTTTTTTTTTTTTTTTTCAGTTTTTGTTGTTTGACATTTAAATGAATAAAGTAATTAACATTGCTATGGAGATGAAAAGCAAATGATTACAAATACTTTTACTGATAATATGATTGTCTAAAAGCTACAAAAGATTCCAGTAAAAAACTCACAAAATTAGTAATGGTATTTGTCAAAGTGACTGGGTACAAGGTAGATATACAAAATGAATAACATCCTTGATAGACATAAATGAAGAAAAATAATCAATTCATGGTAAAAACTGAATGATATAGATTTCTTAGAAATACATTGAACCATAAAAAGCATTTAACCTATCATAAGAAAATTATTAGACTTTAAAGAACATAAACTAATATGAAACGGAAGACTGCATGTTTTTGGATATAAGACTATCATAAAAATATTTCTCCTCTAAGATAAAATTTATACATATATTTAACTCAATTCCAATTAAAATTCCAGTTTTATGGTTATTCTTTTGAAACAAGATAAAATGATCTTTCAGAAAGTATAAAATAGTCTGGTAGTGTTCAAGAAATGTATAAAGCAGATGAATGGGAGAGAACTTGATTAGCAGATGCTGAAAACTCATTATCAAGTCATTGTACGTGAAGTAGGATAAGCTTCCCTAATCTCACCAAGCACAACTAAAACTCCTATACATTATATATAAAACAAACATAAGGAGATTCTGACAATTGGAGAAAAGAAGGCAGATGGGCTAAAGGACTCAGGACCCAAAGAATAACATAGTGGTGAATTCCCTGGGTTTTCTTTTTGCTTTCTATACTGCAGAATTGGAGCTGAAGAAGCCAGCAACCCAGAAATGCCCATAAGCACAGACAGGAAAAGCGTCCACAAAAGTTTGTATTCTTTATTTGAAAGACCGTCAAAGATGAAGCCTAGCAAAACAGAAAAGTATTAGAAAATAATTGTTCTAGTCCCACAAAAACACCACAGAAAAAGCTGTAGCCTCATCCTAACCCTTTCCAGTAATGGTCAAGTAGAGAGGCTTGACTTCCACACTACCAGGCTGAGAAGAGGTCCCCCCAACACCATCTCTGCCACACTCACCTTCATGATGATCAGAAAAGGCTGAGTAGGGAGCCACGACACTCACCTCTGCTGGGCAGTAATGATCATCCCAAACCCCAACCCATTATGGTGCACATGTGGACAGCCTGGACTTCTATTCCCAACTGGCAGTAAAGAAGTGTTCCTCCCACTTCCTACTGGAAGCCTAGGGGAGAGTCAACACTGTTACCACTCCTAAGTATCATTGAGGCCACCCTCTTATGCTGCCAGTGGAGGCCATGCAGGGGGATTAAGGAGGCACTCTTATCCCTCCCAGTAAATGTTCTGTGACCCAAGGCCCAGGGAGGAGCCATTGTAGAACCCCTGCCTCATGCAGCAGAATCACAGAATCCTCTGCCACACACACACAATAGGGAAACAAAAGGGAAACAACTGGGAAAAAAGTGGGTGGAAGGGGGGATACGTCGCCTAAGAGACCCCTGGGACTATAACAAAAGATCTAACTTTCACATGATAATAGTCCCAGAAGAAGAGAGAAAGAGGGCAGAGCTGAAAAAGAACTTGAAAATATAATGGCTGAAAAATTCTTAAATTTGACGAAAGACATAAATTTATAGACTTAAGTAGCTGAGCAAATAGGATAAACAAAAAATCCACACCAAGATAAATTATACCAAATAGTTTAAAACTAAAGACAAAGGGAAAAATATCTTTAAAACAGCAGATCAAATATCTTATCTATAAGGGGAAAATAATTTGAGCACAATGGATTTATCATCAGAGAACATGCAGGTCAGACAGAAGTGGCAGAACATTTTTCAAGTGCAGAAAAAAAAAAACAACAACAATTAACCCAGATTTCCTGCAAATATTGAAACTATCCTACTGAAATGAAGGGGAAATAAGAACATTCTCATATGAAGGAAAACTAAGAGAATTTGTTACCACCCGACCTACCCAAAAGAATTTGACTAAACAAAGTTCTTTAAGCAGAAGTGATAAAAGAAAGAATATTGAAAGATCAACAAAGACAGAACATGATAAACAAAAGATATGGATAAATAAAATAAACTTTACTTCCCCCTTGAGTTTTCTAAATTATGTTTGACGGTGGAAGCAAAAATTATTACACTATCTAATGTGGTTCTAAATATACACACACGACATATTTAAGACAATTATATTCTAAACAGAGACAAACAAAAAGACATAAAGGTAGGTAAAATTTCTAGACCACATTGGGGAAAGTATGAAACAAGCAGACTGTGATGTTAAGTGCATAAGGTAATATGGAGAGTAGTCACTAAAAAAGCTATTCAAGGGGGGACAATCCAAGATGGCCGTTTAGGAACAGCTCAGGATTGCAGCTCCCAGTGAAAGCGCAGAGGGTGAGTGGACGCCGCGTTTTTATTGCCCACAGACTAGGAAATTCCCGGGCAGAGGTGCTCCACGGTCGCCAGCGCCGCTGCTTTGCCCCACGCGGCTGCTTTGTCGGCGCCCCGGAGCCGCGGTTCTCCGTACAAAATACACCGGTCCGGGTGCCCTTTGGGCTGGCGATTGGAGCCACGGGAAGTCGCCCGTACGCCGGTTCAAAAAGGGGACTGAGCAGAGAACCAGGACTGTAGATTCCAGGGGAAAAAACAAAAAAATGTGCCACAAACCTCAGTGCCGCTGTTTAAGCCAGCGCAGTGAGTGGCCGCAGGGGAAAACAAACAGACCCCGGAGCCTCTTCAACAGACGACTGGAACACCAACTTAAAAAAGGAGCTGAGGCAGGGAGCCAGGCGATCAGGCTCGGCTGGTCCCACCCCCACAAAAGAACAGCAACCAGAAA
>NW_016107708.1:1759664-1797997 GCF_001604975.1 Cebus imitator
GTAGGTGATGGGGAGGAAGGCAGCAAATCACACTGCCATGTGTGTTCCTATGCAACAATTTTGCATGTTCTTCACATGTACCCCAAAACCTAAAATGCAATAAAATAAATAAATGGGGAAAAAAAAAGCTATTCAAGATGTTTACTCAAAATCACAATAAATAAAAATGGAATGCTAAAAAATGTTAATACAATTCACAAGTCAGCACATGAAAAGATGTCCAGCATAATTAGCCATTAGAGAAATGAAAATTAAAATCACTACAAAACATAATTGCATACTATAATGGCTAAAACAAAGAACAGTGATGCCAGGCACAGTGGCTCACACCTTAATCCTAGAACTTTGGGAGGCTGAGGCCAGCGGATCACTCGAGTTCGGGAGTTCGAGACCAGCCTGACCGACATGGAAAAACCCTATGTCTACTAAAAATACAAAATTAGCTGGACATTATGGTGTATGCCTATAAAACTAGCTACTCGGGAGGCTGAGGCAGAAGAATCACTTGAACCTGGGAGGCAGCGGTTGCAGTGAGGCGAGATCACGCCACTGTACTCCAGCATGGACAACAAGAGTGAAACTTCGTCTCAAAAAAAAAAAGAAAAAGAAGAAGAACAGTAACAACGCCAACCACCGGCAAGGATGCAGAGAAACTGGACCTCTTGTGATGGGGATGTAAAATGGTACACCCACTCTGGAACAAGTTTTGGCAATTAAAAAAACCAAAACAAAAAACTAGAGATGTGACTACTAAACAACTCAGCAATAACACTCTTGGAAATTTTTTTTCCAGTGGAATGAAAACCTACAATCACACAAAATCCTGAACATGAATGTTTATGGAAGCGTTATGCATAATAGCCAAAATCTGGAAACAATTGATTTCTTCAGAGGGTGAATTGTTAAAGGAATGCACCATTGATATACACAAGAACCTGGACGAATCTCCAGAAATTTATGCTAAGTGAAAAAAAAAAAAAAGCCAATCCCCAAAGGGTACATACTTTATGGTTCCACTTACGGAATCTTCTCGAAACAACACAATTATTGAAATGGAGAACATATTAATGACGACCAGGGATTAAGGAGGCAGTGGGTGGCGGGGAGTGGAGGGAAGTGGGTATGGCTGCAAAAGAACAGGAGGAATACTTGTGATGGAAATGCTCATATCTTGACTATATCAGTGTCAGTTATCCTGATTGTGACATTGTATTCTAATGTTGCAAGATGGAAGAAATTGGAAGAAGCTGCATGAAGCATACAAGGACTGTCTCTGTATTTCTCACAACTGCTTGTGAATCTATCTCTATCTCAAAATAAAAATTTTAATTAAAAAAAACTTAAAAGGAAACAGTCTTCCCCTTTGAATGTTCTTGACTTCTGAAATGGACAAGGTCCTGTAAGATGATGACCACCAACGGGACTTAATGCAGAAGAGAGTCGTTTCCCGAACAAAGTGGGTGCTGAGAAGATAATGATATGCCAAACTGTGCATCTCTTTCCTGGTACGGTCTTCTTCACACTCCCACCATCCCTGGTACGGTTAAACCATTTCCTTTCGCTTTTAATATTGTCCATATGATAGGAAATCCATGGTCCCAGGCGGTTTGAACTTGCATTTTCCCTATCACTGCTAAATTTGACTTTAAAAAAAAAAAAAAAAAATTACATTAGCTATTTGTATTTCTTTTGCTTGAATAACCGGTTCATCTTTTATCTTTTATTTTTGTTGATGTCTATTTTGTACTGATTTATAAAAGCACATTGTATATTAGGGTTATTAATCCTATATCTAACATTTTGAAGGCAAACATTTTCTTTTAAATATTTAACTTTGTTTTTAGTAATTTTTGCCCTTCAATGGTTCAAACCATATATATTCAGATCTGCATATGTTTTTTTCTTATAGCTTTTGAATTCTGTGCTTATATTAAGAATACCTTGCCTACCATCAAACTGTTAAAGTATTTTAATAGTTTTTTTTATTGCTGGCTATTTTTTATTTAGTCCTTTTATTCTTTATATATAATTAAATAATCTGTGAGGTTGAATTATGCCTTTATTTTGACCTTCTAAAAATGTCTAATGCCATTTATTTTAAAATAGTTCATTTAGCCACCTATTTTAAATGCCATCTTTTCCCAAATTAATGTAACCTTAGTAACTTCATTGACCAATGCACCAGCAAGTCAATACACTGAGACACTGGGTTGCAACAGAGAAGGAGGTTTCATTGTAGGGCCACTGAATGAGGAGACTGGAGGAAACCTCAACATCATCTCCTTAAGGAGTTTGGGGCTAGAGTTTTTCAGGTGTTTAAAGTGGGCCCAAATGTGGGGATCATTTATTGGTCAAAGAGGGCAGGGTATTGTCATGAGATGCAGAGATTAAAAAATATTCTCCTGCTGATTCAGTTTCTCTATGGGGGTCTTCAAATTGGTTGATGTCAACTGTTCCACTGGACTTCAGGATCTGAGAAACATCTTAAGCAATTCTTAATGAAAGTTTTATGATTCTAATGTCAGAGATCTTATCTATACGAACAATAGGAATGCAAATTAATTCTTAAAGAAAAGCCTTACAATTCTAACAACAGAAATCTATCTACTGGAACAACAGTAATGCAAATGGTCAGTATCTGGTCCTAAGGGACTTTCTGTTTGAAGGAAGTGGGCCAAAGCGTAGCCTGATAAATGCTTAATTATATTTCTATCCCAAATTATTCTTAACCCTGTGAGGACAGCTTTGCTGACATCTCGTGTATCTAGCAGTCTCTGGACTCCCTTCCATTCCATTGATTTATCTTTCTGTTCCTAGGCTAGCACAAAAACTGTTCCCTTCTGATAGCTTTAGGTGTCATTATAATTCCTGGGAGGGCAACAGTGGAACTCATTCTGTGTTCACTGTCTTCAAGGTGTTTGCATCAGCTTTTGCATTTCCCTGTGGTGCTAAATCTACATTTCCAAACACTCTCCTCCCTTTAGTGCAGCCCAAATGCTGCCTCCTTGAGGAAACAACTCAGTGACCAGAGTTTAGTTTAAGGTACTCGGGTGTGGATTCTTGCTTGGACATTTCCTTCCTGTTTGTGTTGAGAAACTCACTCCACCTCAAGGTGTTTTGGTTTTTGTTATGTTTGCCTTGATGATATGAAACATAAAGAAACATAAAGGAAAACATAAAAGCACTTAAGGCTGGGCACGATGGCTCATTCCTGTAATCCCAGTACTTTGGGAGGCTGAGGCAGGCAGATCATCTGAGGTCAAGAGCTCGTGACCAGCCTGGCCAACATGGTGAAACCCCATCTCTACTAAAAATACAAACATTAGCCGGGCATGGTGGCAGGCACTTGTAATCCCAGCTACTTGGGAGGCTGAGGCAGGAGAATCGCTTGAACCTGAGAGGCAGAGGTTGCAGTGAGCCAAGATTGTGCTACTGCACTCCAGCCAGGGTGACAGAGCGAGACTCTGTCTCAAAAAATAAAATAAAATAAAAGCACTTAAATCACACACGTTGGTCATGAAAATTAAGAGAATGCATTTAAAGTGCTTAGCACAATGCATGGCACATGATAAGCACTCAATAAATATTGACTCTAGTAATATTATTTCTACTATTACATGTAATAGTATGTTTTCCTTTGTTATTGTTAACCTCTTCTTACTTCTGTTCCCATAGTCCTTAATGCTTCTATTTGTACACTAGTAATATTCCACCCTGAGGTATTTTTGAATGCATCTTTCTCTCACTATACTTTGGGCCTTGTGTTTTGCCCAAAGGCAATACTCGTTATAATCTTCAGTACCTAATCAGAATAAGGGCTTAATAAATGCTAAACACATTGACGGTATGACTATAAATTTCCTTATATGGCTCAGGTGTAAAATGTGTATTTAAAAATTTTTTTTTCTACTTTCACACATCACACAATATTCAACTCAAGTCACTTACTTCTGGTCACCAAAATGTGTGTGGTTTTTTTCCTCCAAACACCAAGTAATACTCCAGTTGGACACCAGTCAGGTATGCTATAATTCAATTCAGTTCTGACACTTTCTACCTAAAGATAGAGTCAGAGCCCACAGGTTAAGAACTCAGTCCCAAATATTGCCCTCATTTCAGATGCCAGTCTCAGATCTGGATCTCCAGAACTTCTAATCAACTGGCTATGAATTGGGTGGTTCCATGACACCTTCCTCAGATTTGAGTAATTTGCTAGATCAGCTCACAGCACTCAGGGAAACACATTACTTATGTTTACTCATTTATTATAAAAGACATTACGAACAATACAGATGAACGGCCAGATGGAAGAGAAGCAAAGGGCAAGGCATAGGGAAGGGGACAGAGCTTCCACACCCTATCTGAGTGTGTCACGCTTTAGGAGGCATTGCCATGTGTTCAGCACTTCCAAAGCTCTCTGAACCTCATCCTTTTGGGCTTTTATGGAGGCTTCATTACACGGGCATGATTGATTACATCATTGGCCATTGTTAATCGACTCAACCTTCAGCACCTCTCCCCTTCTTGGAAGTCAGGAACTGGGATTGAAATTTCCAATTCTCTAATCATATGGTTGGTTCAGTTGGCAACCAGCCCCTATTCTGAGGCTCTCCAGGAGTCCACCAAGCATTGCCTCTTTACAACAAAAGATGCTCTTGTCATGTAGGAAATTCCAAGGGATTTAGAAGCTCTGTGCCAAATGATCCTATCATTCAGGAAATTGCAAAGATCTTAGGAGCTCTCTGTCAGGAACTGGGGTCAAAGATCCCATATCCGAACAACAGATTCTCCTAGTATTCCCTACCTACAAAGGTTTTAGGAGCTTTATTGTACACAGAGGGCGGTGGTGGTGTTAGAACTGTGTTTTCTGGGGGAAGCTCTGGCTTTTTATTGGAGTATCTGCCTCGGAAGAAGAAGACCTCAGTGTTATCCACTAACTTCTTGTCCTCAAATCTGCCAATATAAAGGGGAATTTCTGCCTGAAGAAGGAGCTAGGGGTCTTGGGAGACCAAACAGGAGCTGAGCTCTGTCCTGGGCAGTACCAAGGCAGTACTAAGGTCCTCAGGTCATCCCTGAAGCTAATGCCTATGAGGCCTGGAGTCAAGGAAGTAACAGAAGATAAAGCAAGAACATTAGGAAATGAGAAAAGGAGGAAGAGGAAAGGAGAGAAAAGAATGAAGTGAAATGAGAGGCTAAGAGGAAAGGACAAAGAGGAAGGCAGTGAAGGGACCAGGAAGGAAGTGGAGTCATGCAATGGGACCCTTTCAGCCAAGACCTTTCTCAAAGGCCCCAAGTACTAACACTCTGTGCTTTGCTTCTGATAAGCTGCACTTACCAGATTACACTCAGTGAGGCCTGCTGTCCTGCCTTGTGTCATGGTTACCCTTTTGAATTTTCTCTTAATTTATCAGAAGCCCAGGTACAAGCAAAAAATAACAGCTTCTCAGTTACCATACTGGTCCATATATGGCTCAAGCCAAAATCCTCTTTCATGTTTTTTTTTTCTTTCCTCATTTCCACTAGTATTTTCTGAGTAGCTCCTTAGACTTGAGGTAGAACTGGGGTCTTCTCACGGGTCAAAAGCCCCTTAGGAACTTCCAGACTGAGCAAGGGGAAAGTGGCCAGAAGGTATTAGGGATATTATTAAAACAAAGGCAAGAGTCCAATTATCTGATATTTTTAAAAATATTACTATTTTAAAATTTAGTATTTAGATTACTAAATACTTAAAAAATTACTAAATATTTTAGTGCAATGTTATAACATTAGTAAAATCAATAGATAAAATGTTTGAAAAATATTTACAACACAGATACATGATAAAGGAGTAATATCTATAATATGTCAAATAAAAGATACGAAGAAATTTATGGAAGATAAAAATTAAACAAGCAATAAACATGTGATGATATTTGACCTCACTAGGAAAAAAGGAAGTGCAAGTAAAAATAACAATATCTCTCTATGTTCATCTGGGATGGAACAATCACAGAACAAGTTTAGCTAAACTTGAGTTTCTTTGTCAGGAAACCTGTTTTTAAGGCTCTATGGAATTCTGGTCTATTTGCTTCCAGCCAGTCCATGAAGCAGCAGTCTCAGCCAGAGAGCTTGACAAACATCCTTCAGCTGAGATGGGTCTGGGGCAATTAGGCTCTTGGTGTTAGATGTTGGCTCTTGGTCCATCCCTCTCGATCATAATACTCATGTTCCACCTCACACTCTGCCTCAGCAAAGTTTGAAGCTCAAGCCAAGGAAGGGAAGGCACCTCAAATGTCCTGCTTGACAGAAAGCAGTGTTGCAGGGTATCTTCAGTGTGCCAGGCAGAGAATGCAGAATTGGAGGCAGTTTTAAAAGACCTGTATGGAGTTGTATTTTTGTGGATGTAGAGGAGGCAATCAGGATCATCCTGCATGCCAATACTGTCCTCTTTCCTATGTCAAGTCTGGCCTGTCTGTAAGTTGAGGTCAGCTCTTTCATTTTTACAAGGCGGTGGGTTATTTCACACACAGTTGATTTGTATTGCAGGCATCATACTGAAAGAGTCTCTGTTAGTTCTTCCTGCCTGGGGTCTCTCTGTTCCTCCTCAGGCCAAATCCAGAGTAAACTTCTTTTTCTTGTAGGACTGAGAAAAAGCAGGTCTCCAAAGCCACTCTCATGAAGCTGGTATCCAAATTGATTTTTCAATAAGTCACACCTCCTGGTATTCTTGTCCTGTGTGGTCCTCCAACACTGAGTTATAAGCAGTCTTCCAGTTTAGACTTGGGCCTCTTGAAATGCTAAGAATACTCTTTCTTAAAACCCTGCTGTTGTGCTTTGGTTATATCATGGGAAGACACTCCAGCCAACAGCCTAACAGAGCTCCCAGAAAACAACCCGCATCAGCTCCCAGCCATGTGAATGAGCTGTCTGGATGTACAACCCAGCTGAGCTCTCACAACCCAGCAACATGACAGACTCCAAGCAAGAACCACCAAAGTGAGCGCAAAGAACCACAGAATCATGAAAAATCAAAATAAACACGTGTTTTAAGCCACTGAGTTTTGGAGTAGCTTGTTACATATCATTAGACAACTGAAACAAGCCTTATTAAAGGCTTTGAGAAGTAGCCAAATTCAACACCATAATGTTTTCTGGGACCCCCTAATGCTACGACCTTAAAAGATGAGTGGTATGAATGTCAAAACCAACCTGAGTCAACTCAACAAGTTAGTGCATAATATCATAACAAGGTGTGCTAATCTCACTACATGGAATTGAGGATTTTCTCTCATTCTCCTTGTCTACACATGAGTGCAGTCAACTACGTGTCACTGTCTGTCACTTTCAACTTTTATTTCCTGGTATCGAATAGTACATTTCTTGTTTGTTTGTTTGTTTTTAATTGAAAGAGAGAGAAAGGCTACTTCAAAATGGCTTAAACAATAGAGGAAATCTGTTGATTCACATAACTTAAAGGGGCAGACTTAGCTATTTCTGCCTCCAGGAGGAATTCAGTACTGGATTCATAAGGTATCACCTCTGCTTCCTCTGGACCCATTTCTTCCTCAAGTCCTCACAGTAGCCTCCCAGAAGCTTCCTAATTAATTTTATGACTTCAGTAGTTACAAGCTTCCCAGCAGAATGTTATGTCTAGATTTGCATCCTAGCCCCACTGCTTAGTAGCCGTGTGGCCTTGATCAAGTACATAAAACTCCTCTAGATTTAATTCCCTCTCTTTAAAACGGGGATGATGATGTCATCTATTCCATGGGGTTGTTGTGAGTTTAAGTGAGGAAATACACATAAAACACTTGGAACTGTATCCATCATAAAGTAAGAGCCCTACAAGTGTTAGTGTCAGTGTTTGCAGTAATCATAGTAATGGCAGTAGTGATAACAGTAGCAGCTGCAACAGCAGCAGTCACGTGGTAGCAATAGTAATATTCTCCACTATTTAAGCACAGCAGAGGAAAGGAAAATCTATGTTCCCACTTTCCCAAAAGCTCCTTAACTCCTTTTAAGTTCCCTGAATGCATTAAAGGGCCCCCAAGGTGGATATGCTACTTGGCTCAAAGTGCCTGGAATCTGCTCCTAAACCGGGATGGGTCAGTCCTACAAGGTTGGGAAATGTGGAGCTCTATCAGGAAGGAGAAAAAGGGGAATACATTTCGGGCAGGCAATTAACATCTATTTCTCAGTAGAGAAATTCTTAGTGCTCAGACCTCACTGCCATACTGTTGTGCCCATGTGGGGGACAGACAACTCCTCATCTTCCTCACAAAGGCCACTCAAGAAAAGACAGTATTTGTTGGCCATACTTGGAACAGGATACTTTCTCATACTATTCTGAGCATCTCTCTGTGATCACACTGTGCTCTTAGAAAAGACGGACCATCTGTGTGCAGCAAGGGAGCCCCTTGTTTCTGCCTCTTTTCACTGACTCCTTCTTCTGACATCAGAACCTTTATATTACCCTGTGTTAGCTGTTGGGGGGGCTCTGCATCCTGAGGTCCCTGCTGGGATCTGTACACACCACTTGGCTAGGACCTTCCTCCTGGAGAATGAACGGAATACGCCTAAGTGCTAAATCCTCCTGGCACCAAACCCAGAGTCTTTCTGACTCCAGGTTGTGATTCTGATTGTGAATTCAGGTAGATTTGTATTTTCCAGAGTAAAATCGGTTCATACAATCTGTAGCCCATAAATCCCTTCCCTACTGTTTGAGGAGAAAATCCCACACTACAAATGATACATGTTGTTTCTTGGTCTCAATAAAACATTTGTCTCTCTTGTACATAATTAATTGTTAATTGAAAGTATGATGAATTGTAGCTGCCTATAATTAATTTAGGAAGAGACTACAGTGAAATACGACTCTGAGTTTCTCTCCAGACTTATTTTGTTTTAGAAAGCAGAGGCAGAATTAGATCATGTGCAAATTCTTCCATGGCCTGCTGTGTTGTAAACCTCACCAATTGGTAGGATGGGGCAAGGTGGGGGTAAAGGCATGGATGGTGGCATAATGTAAGCCTGGATTCACTGTGGACAGCATCTGGTGTTCATGCTATCCATCTCTTGCTGCACAAGGGCAAGTGGCTTAAGGGGCGGAGACCTTACCTTGGACCCTAGATGGGAGTCTTCAAGTGGGATACTTTTAAGCCACAGAAAGACGTATCCTATGAAGGTAGAATAAACCTGATCTTTTATGGATATCAGGTTGGAATGAGAAGGTAGTATATGAATTAGCTAAAGCAGCTCTACATTGGTTCAGACAGACTGTAGAGATTTGAACAAATGTCCCTAAAGACAAATTCCCCAGTGTGTGGGATTGATCTGTAAGATCTCATGAGTTTATTAGATAACATGCCGCAAAGGCCCCTCAGAGGAATGATCAACTCAGTATTCTTAGGACGTCCTGGCCCAATAGCTGCCTGGCTCTGCTTGGACAGCCTCCAGTGGCAAAGGGCTGACTCCCTCCTCCAGAAGCCTAGTTTATCCTCAGAACTTCCAAACAAGGAACAGCATCAGGAAGCAGCCAGAGAGCTACTTTTCATCATATTTTATCAATCACAGTGTAATTCAATTTTCCCTTGATCTTTCAAGCCATGAATCCCTTTTTATCTCCCCACGTTGCCCGTGTATTGATTATGTCTTTAATTTATGAAGCTTCCTTGTGGTCAGTTCTGTTCATGAGTGTCCTTCTCTCCAGGCTCCCCCTGCATTCTCATACCGTCTCCCTCTCTATGCTGAGGTCCTTTCCAGTGCTCCCACCCATTTTCCATGAATACAAGCTCCTCCCCACACCTAGCTCTCACTCCTCTCTCCACCACCCCATGTCCTTTTCCCCATCTTCTTTTCACCTTCTGCCTTCACTGCTGTGATAGCCTTTCCCAACCTTACATTGGCATCTGAGCATTGAGGGGAAAAACCTGAATGATACCTGCTTTGCCAAACCCCATCTCTTCACAGGACTCTTGTGACATTTGGGGGGCAGATAAAGACACATGTCATTCTTCAGTATCATTACAGTTCTCAGAACAGCCCTAGATGATGGAGAATGCACTATGTAATCCTTACTGGTGAAAAATGGCCCTGACAATCCTTCATTTTGTCTTGTTTTTGAGAGGATCTCACTCTACCTTTACTACCTTCCTAAGCATAGAAACATTTCAATCGCTAATAATCACAGTTCATATAAACTGCAAAAATTATGCTATTTCCACCATGCCAAAGTCAGGCATGCTTTCTCTCCAGCAAAGCAGGTGAAAGAGAGGAGTAAAAAGCATTTGAAGCAGGTGGTTTAAAATAAGGAGAAATGATAAACAGCCTTGAAGTCTTCTGGTATAAAATGATGACTTGCAGCAGCTCCCACTTCAGTCTTTTTCAATCTCTTACTAAAATATAGATGAGAGCATGGGGAAAACATGAAAATACAGCAATCTAAATAAAGTCACATAGACCAGTGCTAGACTCTGGGAATAATAGATTCTAATTTTGATGTAGAGAAAACTGACTTGAGAAAATCCTACCAATGCTTCTATCAAAGGAAAACCCCACTTTAACTTTATGAAAAACAGACCAACTTCAAAACTGCACGGGGAAAAAAATGAGTGCCTTCTTCACCATTTGTTGCTTGATTCAGAGACATGAGTCCAACAAGAAAACTGGGAAACAATGCAACCCTTTTTACAGAAAATGGTGCTTCGTAAAATAGGCTGAACACGGACATAATTTTCCTTCATCCAGACAGGTATGTTTAACATATGGGTAAAAAATGCAAATTTAAAAAATTGTTGAAGCAAAATTGTGGGGTAAAGGAAATTGATGTTGCTGGTGCATTCTGGGAAGTGTAGTGCCTATAAATGAAGTGTTGTAAATAAAGGCTAGTATTCAAATGTTATTATTATCAAAGTAATATCCAACTACAATTTCTGGAATTGTGGTTTTTATTACCTCATTGTACAAGGTTCTGGGACTTGGAGAAAGGAATTCATTTAGTAGAGAAAATAAATGCCAGATGAAAATATTCACACTAGTTCCTCAATCTCGTTCTAGCCCTATATCTAAATAGGGGTTCAGGAATCCTCTCACCCTGGAAGTGCAATCAACTTGGCTAGCCAGCATATCATTCTGTTCTACAAAGCTTGCTACCAATAAATGTCACTAGAGAGATTCTCAAAAGCCGATGAATTCCATGGAAATGTTGTAATTTCAGGATTTACTACTACCTGTCTTCTCTCAGACTCTGCTCCTGGAAATATAACGTTAATTACTTGTTATGTCTGTGTCTCCCTACATGCAATGCACCTGTTTCCTTACTCCATAGTGGGATTTGCCTCTGACCTATTACAGCTGTGAGAGATGAGTTGTTGGGCACACTGAGGGGAATGACATTGTTGCCATCTCAAAGATTATCTCCTACTGTGTAAACTACAGAAGAGTAAAAGTATTAGAACAGCAATGGACCCACTCAGTCTGGGCGTGGTTTCTAAAAGGAATACTGTTGGATGGATGCAGGATCCCACATTGTCTTTTCTGGTCTCAGGCCCAGTAGAACTTGTGCTAGTGAGGAAGATAGATTAAAATAAACTGAAATAACAAAATAAATAGGAAAGTTATAATTGAAGGGCTGTTATATAAAAGAGGCTTGCTTTTGAGGTTCTCATTAAGGTTTGTAAACCTGTTTCAGGAGGATGGCCTGCTCCAGAGGGCACCTGCAACATGTGATCAGTGATGATCACATGCCTAAGTCATGATATAAGCACCAAACTCTCTTCAAGCCTGGGAACAGGGCTCAGCTCTTACAACCAGGACAAGAAGAAATAACACCAGTAGAGAGATCATTTGGCCAGCAGCAGGGTTGAAAGAGCCTCAAGCCCTGGAGGAACAGCATGGTTCTTGAGCAGAAAGGCTTCTGGCATTGAAGAAGCCAGACAGGATCCCTGAGATGGAAAAAGCCAGGAGCTTAAGGGACTATCTTAACCATGATATTTACAATCAGTCTACCCCTTTACACTTACTCCCATAATGGCACACCCGTAGGAGCCTCAATTGCAGTGAGAAGGGGTTTCTTTCTTCTGGAAATGAATACAAGGTGCTCCAGGACCTAGGGTCCTTTGAAGTAGAAATCAATTTTGATCTTTTGGCCCAAGTCCTGAGACCCAGTCTCTATCTCATGGACAGACAAGACAGTAGGAATGCCAGAACTACAGAAGGGTTCAGCCTAAGGTTTTTGCGCCTTGGAACCCCAGCCTCACTTGACTCTTCTGCTCTATCCCTGCCCTTGAAAACCCTCTGTTTGGGTGCCTGGTCACAGGGATTTTCAGAACTGTCACTAGTATAATGGAGGTTAATTAGATGCAATGACTGTCAATCCTGACTGCATATTAGAATTACCTGGGGAGCTATTAAAAAAATCCTCCAGACCAATTAAATCAGAGTCTCTGAGGTTGGGATCCATGCATCGTATTTTCATAAAGCTCCCTAGGTTGTCCTACTGTGCAGCTGGCATGGAGGAACACTTACCTAGTGTTACCCTCTCCCAGTCTGTCTCATGTGGTCTCCCAGCCTGCACTATCCCAGTTTTTCTTAGACTCACTTTTACCTAACAAAATGCCCATAAGAGTGATTTCTGGAGTTTGAATGCTAAGAGCTATTTAACCTATAGGCCCATATTATTCTGTCGCTTATAATTCCATGGTATTGTCCCACATTATTGCTTCATGTTCATGTTATTATTGTAGTTTAATACAGTATACTTCATCTTTCTGTGTCTTATGCATTCAGCCAAAAAGCACAGCATGAATGAAAATAAAATTTAAAAAAAAAAAAAAACAGCTGTTCTTTATGTTTTGCCTCAATTTTCTTGGGAGAGAAACTAAACTCAGAGCCACTAGAAAAACATGGAAGAAAAAAAAACTCAGGCAATCTGAGTGAATTGGAGATATGACAAAATTAATTAAGGTTGTGTAGGTTGTAATTTACCAACCTGTCAAAAATTCCTTAAAGGATAATTTAAACTGTAGTTAGCAGGACCTGTAACTAGGTACTAGAAAGTCTGCTCTTTTTTTCTTCTGCCTTTTAAATATCTTAATCTGTTACATGCTGCAGCCTCTTTAATTGCTGCAGGTTTTTTTTTTTCCCAGGAATATTCAAGGAACATATAGTAAAAATCAAAATATCTCAGACTTCAGTTTGCTTGCTTTACTTGTCCAAGTCTGTCTAGAGGTGTGGTAAGCAGATTTATGACCCCCAAATATATCTACATCCTAAATCCAGGAATCTGAGTATGTTACCTTACATGCAAAAGCGACTTTGCAGAACTGATTAATGCCTTGAGATGGGAATATTATTCTGGATTATCTCGGTGAGTCAGATATAATATCACAATTCCTTAAAAGTGAAAGACACTTTTAAGGAAAGAAGCAGGGCGAGTCTGAGCAATGTGAGAAGAATGTGCTGACTTTGAAGAAAGAGGAAGCAGATCATGAGCCAAAGACTGCAGTAGCCTGTAGAACCTGGGGACTGCCGGCAGCTTACAGCCAGCAAGAACACAGGGACCCAGGGCTGCAACAGCAAAGAATGGATTTCTGCCAAGACCAAAAGAGCAAGGAAACAACACTTTCTTGGAGCATCCCAAAACAAATGCAGCCCCATGGACACCTTTATTTTAGCTCAGGAATACCTGTGTCAGACTGCTGACCTACAGAACTGTAAGACACTAAGTTTGTCTTATATCAGCAGCTAAAATTGTTGCATTTTATTACAGTATCAATGGAAATCTAATACAACAGTGTAAGCTAAGCTGGTTTGCAAATTTGTAAATGCACTGACTGAATGCCAAAACTGATACACCAAAGTTAATAAAATTCTGGGACTTTTATCAAAACCAAGGCAAAGAGGAGAGCATGAGCTAAAAATGCTAACTGGGTGGTAGAACATCCTACTCTTTACCTTCAGTCTTATTTGTCTTTACTGAAACATAGTAAGGGAAGATGGGCAGGTCTGTGCAAGGACAGTGGCCCAGTCACTTAGGAGAAACAGTGCTTACATACCTGTGGGACTTACATAGGGTCTCACTCAGAGTTTGGAGCAAATATCAGAAAAGGTCATCCTTAAAGTTTAAGAAAGAGAAGGGAATTAATTATCACATTTATTCTGCAAAGGTGCAGATACTCTACAAGGTGATTTATGAACGTCATCTTATTTAATCTTCACAGCAATACAAGAAAACAAGGACTACTGTGTCCACTCTACTGCAGAGAAACTGAGGCTCAGGAAGATCCAGTAACTTTCCAGAGGATATAGAGAAAATAAGATCTGCCTGATTTCAAAGTGGTCAAGGGTGAAATTAATGGATTTAGCAAACAAAACAAACAAACAAACAAATTATCCTTAAAGGGCATCCAGAAATCTTTATCCTGAGTTTGTGAGCACAAAACACCTCTCTAGGATGTAATTTTACCTGCTTTAGCAAACTGTTGCCCTGCCAGGTTTACCATTAATGTAAGTGAATAAAGTATTTAGTGGTACCTAATGCATGCCAAGCAGAGATTTGTGTTTTACCTATTATTCCCCATTCTCACAATAATTGTATTAAGCAGGCAATCTCTCCATTTTCCAAATGAGGAAACTAAAATTCATAAAGAATAAGGCCTTTCCCAAAGCTAATAAACTAATAAATGGCAATGCCAACATTTCAATTCTTGACTGTCATACAAACATATGTTACCGTTAGTATTCCAGAAAGTTAGGGCCCGATGAGTCTGGCTAATGTGAACTTCCTCTGTACAACTTCTGAACTCTGGAGGAACTGACAGATTCAACTGACAAATTCAACAACTGTCACTCACATCTGCTGTGATGACCACACACCAAAGTTCATTCAACCATTCTCTAAAGTCACATTCGAAAGAATCAAGCAATCAAGATTCCTGCCACCTCACCTTCCACAAGATGGGGGAAAAAGTGGTGTCCTTGAGATTTCCATGGAGAGTTGTGGAGAGAAAAGCAAATGGACCAATCTATTAGGTAATTCAATTCGTCATTTCATTCACCAGATTTAATGGATAGAAGGGCAAACTCAGTTGATGCAAACGTTAACACAGTAATCCGAGCTTGCTCAATACGCACTGCAGGTGTTGTGTACCATCTTTGAATACAAGGGAAATATTATATGACTACATAAAACATGTAGCATTTTGTTTCCAGAACCAGAGTTCCCTCTGCCAACTACTAAAATCCTGCTAATTGATACGCTGTGGTTTTTGGCCAGCAAGGGTCTTATTTCCATAATGTCAGTTGGTGGTTTAGTACATTTTGTTTTTTTAAGGTTTGCTTGCACTGTTCACTCTGGTTGTAGAGCCAATTCATCCACCAGAACATTTAACATAAATTTTTGGCCAACTAGCAGTGGCATTTCAGCCTCTGTGTTGATTTCAGACATAGAGGTCAATTATTTCGTGCTAATTATTTTGTGGTTTTTGCTTATTACTGTTAAAAAAAAATCTAGAAATACAACTGGATTTAACCTGTGAGCAAACTCCTAGGCAATGACCCTTTAATAGAGGATAGGGAGGGAGGAAGCTGCTACAGAAGCCAGAGAATAAGGCCCTTTAGAAAGTCAAGTAACAGGCTTAGTGGTTAGTTATTCACAAGTGTAACAAGTTGCCTATGATTCCAGGAATTAAAAATTTCTCAAGGCAGATTTATTTGCCTATTTAAATCTGAGCTACAGTAATAGTTAAATCCCAGAAGCCCATTATTTACAGTTAAGTATAAAATGGACCTGATAGTACCATACATGTGAGCATTTTTCTTCAGGCTGTCCACATGAGGCACCCGGATCATTTTTTTCTCAAGGACACAGGAGAATCAAATGAACGCAACTATTACCCACTCAGAGTCAATGTTTTTAAAATGTTATTCTAAATATAATAAGATTTATGGAACCAATGGACGTTCCAGTTTTCTCAAAAATTAATGCTTATCAGCAAGGCAATCAGCATGATGGTATAAGCTCTGTATGTGCAAGCATATCTATATTGTCAACATGATTTGGAGGGAAAAGTCATATCCAATGAAATTGACATTTTTGGTTGAATTGTGTTCAATTTGGCAGTATGTTAGCTTTTTGGTATGATAACCTTGTTTTCTCCTAACAGTTTAGAAAATAAATCTTCATTATATCTCCTGAAGATCAGACACCCATCTGTCAGTTCATTACAGTGGTTGTAGAGAAAACATTTGGAAGGGATGATTTAACAAGAAGTAATTCTTGGCTAGTGGGAACTCCCCAACTGCAGAGAAACAGAATGGATTGCATCTTGGAAAACACAGAAGTTGGAAAGAACTCAAAACCCTGCTAGAGGGGAAACCAACCTGGAAAAGCCTCTTCATACTCAGAATAGCATTGCTAAGGCAGCAGATGCTGGAGAAGAGTAGACAGCTGCCAAGTATGGGGGAACAATAGCCAAGGTTGCAGACATGGCTTTCCGGGGTGTGTTGACAACAGTCATCAATGAATATATGGCAACTGGGAAAGAATGGATAAGCTGGGTGTTGGGAAACAACATCAAGAATTGGAGAGAATATTGAAGACTTGTCCTTTCCCAGGACCCAGGTTGCTGAACACAGGTAGGGACCTAGACTCAGAGTCTCCTGCACCCAGAATAAGAGGAAACCACTAGTAGACTGATTTTGCTTCTGTCTCCCTAGTACCCAGTTTCTCTTCTTCTTACAATAGTACCCTCACCCCTGCCCCAGTATTTTCTTTTGTGAAGTTACCCTTCCCCATTGCCTTTGAACATATACTGGATTGAGCTGATCTCCTATTAGATCCAAAGATGGACATATGACCCTAATCCATACAATGAGGAAATCAAAGTCTCTACGACATAATATGTGCAGAGGGTGTGATAAACCATAACTGGGCCTGGCCATGAAAAGACTTTATGTGGATATAAATAGAAACTCCCTGGGCACTGCTATTTAGTGCAGAAAAGGGGAGGCTGTCTCCTCAGGGCTAATATAGCAAAAATCTTGAGGTCCAGAGGGTATGTGTTAGTCACTAATTGCTAGTCAACACAATAATTCCCTTGGATCATACCAGAAATATTTTTCTGGATATTAAAGAGGCTGGGTGAGTAAAAGGCATGTGATCCCCTGACCCAGGAAACATTGCCTCCATACAGGTTCCTAAGACTGAGTAAAACAAGAAAGACAACGGGGAACCTCATTCACACCCATGCTTCCTTGTCTCATCTATATGTATGATTTTTGCATGACTTACTTGATACTTTGTATGTAAATCAAGGTAAAGTACACTTTAGTTTTGTCCGAGGTGAGATTACTACCAATCCTTAAACCCAGGCTTTATTTAGTGCTGAACCTAGCACAATTTAGCACATGAAATATCAGAACCAATAATAGATGCCTCAGGGAGATGGGGTGGAATAGTTGAAATGGAGAGGAAGTATCCCTATTTCTGTTATTTTTGTAACTGTGAAGTTTTAAATCTGCTAAGAAAAATCTTGCTTCCATATTAAGATATCATGCCTAAAAGTAGAAAAAAAAAAAAAGAAAAGGAAAGCAGAGTGAGAGATGGAGAAAGACCAGGTCCTGGTGAAATCCATTACCCAAACCTAGCTATATTGGGACTCTTCAGTTATAGAGGCCAAAAATTTATTTTTTGCTTAAGTTAACTTGGGTTAGGATTTTTTCAACTAAAAAGATCCCTAACTTATTGTGATTTGTGGACAGTATTCTGGAGGGTTTTCTTGAGAATTTCAAGGATTAAGATTCCCAGTGGTGCCAGTTACTTATCCAGTCTTTCTCAGTTCTGAGACCATCCCTGCTGTGCTTGGTGTTTGTAAAGTTCAGAGTCCTCCAAAATACACTTCCCAGAATCCCTTGCAACTGTTTCTTTTTTTTTTTTTTTTTTTCAGTTTTGACCAATCGGAGGCACTGGCAGGAGATTAAAAGATTGGTAAAGGGACTCCTCCTGCCCACAGATCTGGTGACTAGAGCGGACAGTCATAGGCCCAACCTCTAGAATCTTTTGGCGCTCTCAGCTCCAACCACTGTCAGTAGTGCCTCAGCGGCTGCACAGCTTCCCCTTAGTGGCTGGAGCACTGACACATGTGCCCCACCATCAGCAGCAGCATGGCAGCCCCCTCATAACTCAAGTGATGGAGCTTCCGGGGCCCCTACCCCAAGCTCTAGTGCAGCTCCAGTGTCCTCACTACTCTTTTGTATCACTATGCTCATGGGATAAATGAGTGCTTTTACATTAAACCACCAAATATGGGGAGCAATCTAACTAGTTTAAATCCTTACATTAAATGTGGTCTTTTGTTTTTCCTTAATGGGCACTTATTAATACACCAACTATCCCTGCTAAAAGGAGCACAGTGGGAACTGGACAGATTGATGATCTTCAGTGAGGCCATGAATGTTAATAGGTACATGATCCTAGAACCAACCAGCCACTTACTGTATAAGTCACTAGTCCCCCATCTGCTAATTTCCTGGGGATAGTCCCCCTAAATGGTACATGGTAGTGTCCAAGGAGGCATACTTACTTGTGATTGCAGCATTATTTACTCTATCCTGTCAACTTAAAGTAATCAAAAGGGTCAGAATCTGTTCTTATTCAAGCACAACATTTGAGGATAGCCACCTAGAAAACAGATTTCAGAGAAAGGAAGTCAGTGTTCTGAAGTGTAAAAGTTTGTAATTATTTTTATAGACAAAGTTTAGAGGACCATGACAGAATTTTGACATCTTTCTATGCAAGGTTTAATAGTTACAATGATTTAATATAGTTGAAGGGTCTTTTTTGGAAGAAAGGTATATCTAACATTCCACACTGAAGATGTAACAGTCATGAGGTTTTTTGTGACATCTTGTTTGACTTAGGTTCAGGACAATAAAGGCAGCAGGTAATCTATAACAAAGATCAGTGATTGGAAGGGGAAGAGGTCTGGTCTCTGGTTTCTACTAGTCATTTACAGAAAGAGAATAACAGGGAAGAAATAATTAGCTATACTCTAAGAAGAATTGCAAACATATGTGTGACTGAGTCTCCAGGGCTTAACTTCCCCCTTGGCATAATAAATTTAGAGGGTCCTGAAGTTTTCTTTCACATCTCCCAACCCTAGTAACTAGAAATACTCTGCTTTGCCAAATTCTACAAACATAGATCAAGAAGTGTTCAATGTGTAGCTATCACTATTGTGCAAATTCTAGTTTTACCCACCATTCTAATCATCTACCGCTGAACTACAAGCCACGCTAAAGTTTAGTGGCAGAAAATCACAAGCATTTTTTTATGATCTCATATTCCATGGATCAAAAATTTGGGTCAGGTAGAGCGGAGATGGATTATATCCACCCCACAATGACTGCAGCCCCAGATGTGAAAACTTGAATGGGTAGAGTTGATTCAAGTGGTCTCGTCTGAAAGTCTCATTCACTCACAGGTCTAGAAGTTTGGTTCAGAGCACCTACTTGGGACCTATCCATCACAGCAGCCTAAGGGTAGTTAGCTTTATTACACAGTAACTTGGGATTCCAAGGGTGAGTCATCCAGAAAATGAGACAGAAGCTCATGGCCTTTATAACCTAGCCTCAGAAGTCGCACAGCATCTCTTCTGCTAAGTTCTTTTGGTTGACGCACTCACAAACCCATCCAGATTCAAGAGGATGGGTCATTTACATACCTCTATAGGAAGACTGTCAAAGAACATGCAGCCCTGTTTCAAAACCATCACACTCACCACTCTCTTGAGGAAATAATGTGCAAATGAAGAAGTTATCTCTTCTTTCTCAAAAGTCCTATTTTTATTGTTTCATCAATACTTTGAAGACTCTGTTCTAGCTGTGGCTCCAGGAGTCACCAGGATAACCTAAAGGAGATGAAAACAATTTGGTCCTCATATTCTCGAGTGGCGTAATTAATCACATGGCACCCTCTGAAAACAGACGTAGGCAATGCTACATCTCAAGCCTAGATGTAAGTCACCATTTCCATAAATGTTTATGATAATTGAGCTACTTCTCCATAGTCCATCATCTTTTAAAATCTCTTCCTAGCTTACTGCTCTCATCCACAAAATGATACATATCCCACAATATGGAGCAGGTTCATTATCTAATGAGACGGATGAAGTGAGCCAAAAAAATTAAGCCTTGCCACTGATTGAGAGACATTGGTCCTTAAGGGGTCTTGAGAAATGATCACAACCTACTGGGGGGTCTCATGTCACTTAGAGAAGTCACCCCTCTGTTCTAGAAAAACCAAACACAGATGGATTCCCGATGCATCTGGGTATTCCTGCCAAGAATATTCCTTGGATCCAGATATGTCCTTCTTCACATCCAGCAGCCACACATTAGAGATTTAAATGAACTGTAAACTTACATAAACCCTGCACATTAAATAAAGGAATGGGAAGGAAGCCCAGCAGTATCTAGCCCTGCTTATATCACAAGTGGAAACTATAAGTGTGTTCTAAAACAACATAGGCTGTGGATTATCACCAAGTGTCACTAGCCATAGAGAATAGGACAGGCTGTTCAGGGCCTGTCCACAGAGACAAAGCAGTTGAGTATGAAGGCCAACGTAGTTTGGAATAACTGCTTACTTCAGACTTTCTCCTAATGCTACTACTGATCCCTATTCTAATTTATTTAAGCCTTTCTGACATGGTCATTGTGAAATTTGGATTGATTACCTTTTCCCTTTGCCTCTAAACTCCATTTTCAGACCACAATCATTACCATTGCCTGGATATTTTTTATCGAAAATCAAATTTCCACAAGGTTTTCTAGCATACAGAGCATAACTTTGACCCAAACTACCACAAGTTTCAAGACCACAATCAATGATCTTCTTTGAGTCCATTGTCCCCCACTCCCTCAATTTGTTGCAACAAATGCCCTCAATGGTGCTCTTTTCTTCTCAACTCTCCTTCCTCTCTGCTCTTAGACACCCTCTGAAGTATATCTGGAGGAGGCTAAACAGCACCAGAATTGGGTGGGGAATAATTGGAGTTGAACAGATCTCACCTGGAGATGCTCAGAAAGTACTCATAGGTGGATTTGCAGAGCCAGACACAGTGGAAAAGGCAAAACAGAAAAATCAAATATAACAGCTCTGTTCTAGGATAATGTTCTGTTTATTTTGTTTTTCCTCTAAGGAGTGCAAGTACCTTGCCCAAAGAACACACTGCCATTTCTGATAAATTGCCAGAAATACTCCCTGCAAGACTCAGAAAGCAAAATCTCTATTTGTTTCTACGGAAACCTCAGCTTGACACGAGGCACCTTAGACTACAGCAATCTACAGACGCTAGCAAGACGTGGCCCATAGAACAGAAGATAGTGAAGAAAAAAAAGAAAGACAAGTTAGAACTACAAAGAAAAATTTGAAATGAACTCTTGCTCCCAAGGTCCTGGAAAGGCATAGTGCCTGGCAAATGGTGAGGATGGAATTCCTGTTTATGAGATGAATAATTTATTTTCCCTGCTGCAGTACCTATATATCCATGTGTCTCTCCAAGCACTGGCCTTCCCCTACTAGGATCCTGGTACCCTCCTTTTTCCTTCACAGAGACCCCACCTCCTGCCCACTTACGCCAAACCTGACCCTAACAGAGCACTTAACACAAAGCTGCAGACTTGATGATTGCTCTTTGATACAGCCTTCAGCAGAGGCAGTAGAGCAAGCCTTGCCCTGCCTGCTCATAGGTGCTGCTGCTGTCTTTGCAAATGCCCTCCCTGTCTCTTATATCTGCAGCTGCTGCCTTCATCTTCCTAGGGCAGCCACATCTCTCCAGACTCCTTGCTGTCCTCCTTGAAGTACCTTGTCAGTAAAGGTCTTCATCATGATCCTCTGCCCAGGGTCACTCCTCTAGTAGCCTAGACCCCTGGGGAATGACAGCATTACTTCTCTTCATCCTAGGTAGGTGCAGCCACCCACCTCAAGACCAGCCTTGCACTGACCTTGAATGTACCTTTACTTCACCATCCCCAAGCAAGGGAACTAATTCCATAAACAGGAACTGGGCCATTTTTCCTCCTTACCTCTCTGCATCTACATTTTACTCTTGCCACCATCTAAATTAATTCTGCACATCCTGCATCAAGCCCTTATCTTTATACTCTATCAAGGCCCTGTCAATACAGTAAAGAGGCATCAGAGTTCACCTACAATGATAAGAATATATTTCTTTAAGAAACACAAAGCTGACAGGGCATCAAGAGCAAAGGCTCAGCTTGAAAACTCTTGAGATCTGAAGGAAGTTTGAACAATTTGCTGGGTGGTGATGACTGGTGAAAAGAAATTTTGATGTAAAAATTGAATGTCAGCCTCCTTCTTATTGTGAAGTTCTCAATATAGCGAAATGAACTCTCTCGGGGCTTAAAATAGTGGATCTCAAATCTTAATGTGCATCAGAGTTATCTGGAGGGCTTGTTAAAACAGACTATTTGGCTCCACCCCTGAGCATCTGATTCAGTAGGTCTTGGGTGGGGCCGAGCATTGGCATGTTCTAACATGTTCTCTTGTGATGCTGGTGCTGTTCAGTCAGTGGACAGTTTGAGAATGACCATATATTGGCTTGGCATTTGAAGAAAAGGTCCTTGCTCTTTGGAGAAAGGAGTATCTGCAAGTTAGGAGGAGGAAATGGTGTAGAGTCCTCCAGGAAAGAAAACAAGGTACCCCCAAATCCCTCTGGGTGAGAAAGAAATCCCTGTAGGAGAAGGGTGTGCACTATTACAATGGAATTTGATGCTCAGGGAAATATCAGTTACAGTATAAACAAGCGTGGCAGTTTTTCAAGAACAGAAAGTGAGCCTGTCCATGGGTTGTAGAGCTAAGGGGTTCCATGGTTTGAGGTCTATAAAGCATAAGATACCAGATAATAGTGGAAGTTGAGGTTCAGTCAAGTAAAAGTTAACTGGTAAAACTGGAGGCACCTCCTTCTATTTCCCATTGTTAAAGAAGTAGAAACTTAAATTACACTCATGTGTGTTTGAGTATTTGAAAGATAAAATGAGATTAGTCCATTTTAGTTAGGTGCATTTTCACCAAGCGGCTGCAAGGTTCTGTGTCAGATGCTAATGACACATAGAAGAAAGCAATTGGTACCTGCCCTCAAGCCACATACTATCTGTTTACTTAGATACGGACAGTCCTCTACCCTCAGGACTCATAATTGAGAGGATAGTGTCAAGGTTAAGGGCATGGACTGTGGTGTCAGAAACACCAAATGTAAACCCTGACTCTACAGCTCACTAGCTGTGTGGTTCTGAATCATTTAATTGATGTCACCAAATCACAGTTTCCTCACCTTTAAAATAGGGATAATTTCTTTCTAACAGGCTTTTAAAGAATCAATGAGAAAATGCTTGTACAGCACTGCACGCCAGGACTGGCACAAAGCAAGATAATGAGTGTGTGTTTTGTTTTTTTTTTCCTTGGCTCCTGTCCTCTTTCGGCTGCCTGCCCAAGACTGACATCTAAAACAGGAAAGCTGGGAGCCGCAGGCCCTATCCCCCATCTAACTGCACCCTGAAAACTTAATCAAGTGGAATAGTAACAGGTTGAGCAGTTTCACTTTCAAGTCAGCGTGGATGTTGCCTCTATCTGAGTCTGTGCCTAAACTACAGTTTTCAGACATGTCCCCCATTTTCCCGTTCAGCTGGGTCCTTGTCTTACACCTCTCTCCTCCCGAGGTCTGAGATCTCATCTCAGTTTTCTACTTCATCACCCACACCATATGGAATCATTGACATGCCTTGATCTTTTTCTTTTTCTTTTTTTTCCTTTTAGATGAATCCCATTTCTGTGGCCCTAGTAATAAGTTCTGACTCACTCATTCACATATGACTTCCTGTCTGCTTCTTAATTTAATTTGATTGGGCGTGTCCCCAGATACTGGGAACCACCTGTTCTATCTCAGTCTCTGAAAACAACAAGACTAGAGAGTGCTCTTGTCTCTGTGTCAGGTGAGGGAGGGAGCTTCAGGTGATGGCGCATGTGGATGAGCTCAAGGTGAACCAGAGACCTCTATTCTGGAATTCTGTGGCCCGCTTTGAGTCTTGACCCAAATCCCCAGTTCAGAGAGCCTAACACCTTTACCATGAAACTGCCTTAACAGGCACGTTTGATCTATCTTTCCAAGGTTATTCTGAATTCTAAAATAGGGAATATTTTGCATTGTGTATAGTTAAGTTTCGATGGTAGTCTTTGACAGCTTTGGTGTCTGGATCCCTCTAATATGTGTATCATCCCTAGAGTGTGTCTTGAAAAGAAAGTTTTGTTCTGGTTGAGATTAGCTTCCTGGGGAAGTAGCAGGGTCTAACCTACCTGGACATGAGGGTGAATCTCTCTCACACACAAAGGAGAGTGGAAGTGGCTCTGGCAACTTACACCACTGAAAGTGCGTATGATCCCTTTTTTAGAGGATTCTATAAAGAAGCCTCCCAGCTTCATGGAGATGTGAATGTCAAGGAGCAAGGACAGAAGCTAGAAAATCCATCAGCAGGCCATAGTTAAAGCTCAGACAAAAGATGATGGTGCTTACATTAAGGTTAGAAGTAGCAAAGTTAAGGAAAATCTGTGGGAAATGTTGTCCCATGGATGATATAGTCAATACAATGTATTGGTGAACTGGGTATATTATCAAAGAGATGAGTTAATGAGGAAACCAAAGATTTTGGCCTGAGTATCTTAAATAACATAATTGCTTTTTATTGATATGAGGAAGTTTGGAGAGAAGGAGCAATGGAAGAAATTAGAAATTCGGTTACGGGAAAAATAATTTTGAGGTATGTTTTAAGTATTTAAGCAGAGATAAGCAGCAGGAACATGGGTACAATATTCAAGTCTGAAGTTCATAAGCAGGATCAGAATTAGAGAAAAAAAGTCTGATTTGTCAGACTATAGAGAGTGTCCACAGCCTTGGAATTAGATGAGATAACAAATGTATGATTTCTGACAGAGTAACTTAGGGGTATGAGCATGGTACCCTTCAGCGTTAGAGTCTAAAAGTGGAACCCTGCTGGTTGTGGTGGCTCACACCTGTAATCCCAGCACTTTGGGAGCATCTTGGCCAACACAATGAAACCTTGTCTCTACTAAAAATACAAAAAAATTAGCTGGACGTGGTAGCACGCGCCTGCCGTCCCAGCTACTCGGGAGGCTGAGGCAGAAGAATCGCTTGAACCCAGAAGGCAGAGGTTGCAATGAGCTGAGATTGCACCACTGCACTCCAGCCTGGTGACAGAGCAAGACTCCATCTAAAAAAAAAAAAAAAGTGGAACCCTAATGTTCTAAAGTCAATGAAGAGGAGGCTGAGGATCAAGGACAGAGTTGGCAATGGGGCTCCAGAAATCACAGGGCAGACATTCTTCTGGGTAACCAGAAAATGAAATCCTATTGCTGAGGTGGAGGGCTGGATAATCAACTATGAGTGTTTGTTCAGAGGCACCATAGGCCGCAAAATCACACCCAGGTATTTATGGTGATAATGAGAATTCACAATCATGAAAGTGCAAAACAGGGGCTCTTTAGCTCCTTGGTCTCAGGACCCTGCTGCACTCTTAAAAACTCAAGGTTTTAATTACACCTATCAATATTTAACATATTGAGCATTAAAACTAAAAAAGAAAAAAAAAGGAAAACATGTGACTACAGAAGCATCGATTTCATTTGCCATCAGAGCAATTGATACATTCTAGAAAACTCCACTCTACAGCTGTGAAAGAAAAAAAGTGAAATTGAAAATGGCAGTGTCACTATAAAAATGCGAACACATTTTTGACCTTGTGTACCCCATAAGATGGTTTTGCAGAGCCTGAGGGATCCCTAAACCACATGTTGAAAGCCACTCATCTCAACAGTGGTGACAATGAAAATTGGGTGAGGGAAATTTAAGAAATAGACCAGAAATAATGTGATCAATGGGCTGTGGGGAGTACCTTCTGGATACTATGTCTCCCATAGAGGATAGACATATAAGGATGGCTGGGGTATCTCACATGATGCCCAAATTTGGGTCTGGAGATTGTCTGCAGGGTGCTGTCTTTTAATAATAAGATAAGGCAGCGGTTTTCACAGTGCAGTTTACAATCTATTTGTGAGTAGAGAATTCAATTTAATGTGTGGCAGCCACCATTTAAAAAAATAGATTATAATACAAACTACCATGAACTGTTTTATATATGTGTGTACATCTATACATAAATATGTCAGTATTGTGTAAAGTTGGAAAACATAGCTTATGTGTGAGTCAAGTTTGAGAATCCCTGAGATAGGAAATACTAGAAGAAACAGCCTCCTGATGATGTCCTTACTTCTAGTCTTTTCCTCCATTTCAGAATGACTTTCCAAAATATCACTTTAAACATGAAAATCCTTTGTTTAAAGGCTTTTGATGGCCTCTTCCTCTTTACTACAGGGCAAAACCCAAACACCTTGAAAATTCTTGAAATCTGCAGAAAGTTTGAACGATTTGACTCTGCTGGGTGGTAATGACTGGTGAAAAAAGATTTTGATGCAAAAATTGAATGTCAGCTTCCCTCTTCTTATTGTGAGTTCTCAATATAGCAAAATAAGCTCTCTCAGGGCTTAAAATAGTGGATCGCAAATCTTAATGTGCATCAGAGTTATCCCGAGGGCTCGTTAAAACAGACTCTGACCCCAACCTTTCTCTGAGGTGTTAACTCGCAACATTTCCCCCACCAATACCCTTCCCTCAAATCAAAAAGATACATTTCAAGTCCCCAAATATGCCTTGATGTCCCTGGTGTCTGTCCTGGACCGTGCCCTATATGTAATTTCCTTTGCCTGAAATTTTCAACATTTAGACCAACTCACATTCCACGATCCAGCTCTTCCAGCGGTAGGAGAACATGACCACATGTTCACCAAAATTTCCCCTTCCTGAGCACATAATAAATAACACTTTCCTGCCCTTTTGTACTGAGGTGGGCATACGATCAGCTCTGGCCAGTGGAATGCAGGTAGAAAGCGATGTATACCACTTCCAGACCAAGTTCCAAAATATTCTGTGCCATCCTCCACATTTTCTCTCTTTCTTCTTTAAACCACCAGATGGAGAAAATCTCCAGGTCCTGGTGGATCTCGGAACGAGTAGCATAACACCCCCAATCCCCAAACTTTGCATGAACCCCAAATAAACTTTTATTGTTTTAAAATATTAAGATTGGAGGCTGTGCATTTTACCTACCCTAACAAATATGCCAGGTTTGATGCCTCACCATTTAACAAATTCTCTCATTGTTCTCCAGAAAAGAGAAGAGGAGATAGGAAACTCTCTTACTACTGAACTCTGATTACAGTCTCCATTGTTCCCAGCCTCTTCACGTATGTCCAGAGTCAACAACGGGCCTAGAAAGTTGAAAATGGAAGCAGCAGGAGCCTTTGTTCCTTCAGGATTCAGGATTCGGATGGCAATGGGGAACAAGTGTTCATTCCTATATTGCACATGGCACTCATCCTGTTCACAGAGCCACAGAAAACAAATACAGCCCATGTCAGTCCTCACAGGCCATGATAAGAACTTGGAATTTGATGCTGAACAAAATAGGAAGCCATTCAGGACTTTTAGCACCAAAATAGCATTAAATTACAGAGTTTTAAAGATGTGCTCTGGACATTGTGTTAAGAATAGATGGTGTGTAATGGGAGTAAAGAGAAGGTAAAGCAATGATATTGGTCTGGACTCCATTGGGTGACCCACAATGAGCTATTAATGGTAATGTGATCAGAGATTTGGCCATGAAGGTGAGGAGAAGAATGTATATTCTATATATAATTGGGAGGTAGAGCCAAGAGCACTTCTTGTTGCAATTCTCCTAGGTCTTACATTTTACTTCTTCACTTCATTTAGCCCTCTGCCCAATTATAATCCCCTTAGAGTGTTCCCCAAACACTTCATCTGAAATAGCTCTCTCACTCCCTGTTGTCTTACATTTAATCTTATATTATTTGTCCTTGTAGTCTCAGGCACCTGAAATTACATTGTGTATGCACTTATCAACCTATTAATTGTCAATTTCTTCCAATATAATGCTCTCTTCCTGATCACATGGACTAGTCCTTGTCCTCACTGATTTCCCAGAGCCTAGAATAGTGCCTGACTCAAACTTGGCACTCAAATATTTGTTAAAAGAGTAAATTAACCAATTAAATTAGTCTTCCTGGAGAATCAAATCTTGTTCTTAACACATCAACCAATACACGCAGGCCCTCCACTGTCCATGTGTGCTGTGATTCAGGCCATCTTGGTGATAAAGAAGTGGTCTGACCTGAAGTCTGGCCCTAATTTGATCTTTATGCCCAGAATCTGGTCTCACCAAAAGGCTCTGGCTCTGCATACTTTTCAAATATTTTCTTTTCCTCATCCATCTTGTTCAATAGCATACAATTGATTTCCAATTTTAGTGTATGACTAGGAACTCCAAGATTAGAACCTACATTGTAATATTTTTAGGTTGATCTTTTAATTGTCAGCCAAGCATTTTAGGAAGTATCAATGCTATGGAAGATTAATAAAAGCTGGCCAAAAGTGGCCCCAGCCTTTGGGCACTATGTCTCTCACAGAGGAGACTTCCTGATTTGTGAAGGATACGTTCTCAACAGGACCAAGGCCACTGGCCTCACTGGCAGCAGCTTCATCTGGAGTTGCAAGGGATACATGGAGCTGCTTACCAACAGCTGAGTCTCCTTTGTACTTCAGCCTTGTTCATTGGGCATCACCTCATTAGCCTCAATGGAAATCATCCTCTTCTGAGAATTGGTGACACTGCATAAATTAATGAGTTAACAACCACAAATGTCATCAAAAGGGAGCAGCTGGGGAAGAAATAACTGCTTTTGCCAAGATGTTTTGCTGCAGAAGACAATAAGACAGCTTGACCCATTAAGACCCTTGAAATTAATAATCTAACTCATATGCACCTTGCACTGAACAGCTGCCTGCCCTCCTCCACTTCTTCCTTTCTTCCCTGCTTTTGCCTGCCTAACCTCACTGAAGACTGCTTACATCAGAAGCAGGAGATAGGCTGGGTGTGGTGGCTCATGCCTGTGATCCCAGCACTTTGGGAGTCCAAGATGGGTGGATCACCTGAGGTCAGTGAAAGCATGTAATCCCAGCTATTCAGGAGGCTGACGCATGAAAGTCACTTGAACTCAGGAGGCAGAGGTTGCAGTAAGCCACGGGAGACTCTGTCTCAAAAGAAAAAAAAAAAAGAAGCAGGAAATATATTGAGTACCTACTATATGCCAGGTACTGACAATATTTTTATTATTTCTTTTAGTCTTACAAAATCCATACAGTAAGGCACATTTATTACCTCAATTCTCACATGAGGAAAGTAACTTGCCCAGGTACACAGCTAAGTAAGGGAACAGCACTGGATCATTACCGATCTAAGACCAGCATGTTGATACCTATTACAGAGAATCTTTAACTATTCTTATAAACTAGTCCCCCAGTCTAAGACTTCAATATGGTGTAAGCTTACCTCTCCAAAGACAAGTCCAGGCCAAATTCGCAACGACCCAGTCATCATTCCCCACCTCTTCCTCAGGAGGGGAACTTTAGATATTTGACTCTAAACTTCCAAGGGTTCTCAAGGCCCTTAAAGCCTTTTCAGTAAAAATCAAATAATGCCTCTTTTAACAAGTATTTAGGTGTGCAGTACGGTATTATTAACTCAGCATTATGTTGTACAGCAGATATCTAGACTTGTTTATCTTGCATAACTGAAATTGTATACCAATTGAACAAGTCCCCATTTCTCCCTCTCATTTTTACCACAACAAAACAACCAACCAGAAACAAAACAAAGGGGCAAAAGGAAAGTTTTGAAATTGATGGATATGTTTATTACCTTGATTGTGGTTATGGTTTTATAGATGGATCTATCCACAGGGCTAAACTCATCAAATTGCATACATTTAAATATGGGCGTGTTTTTGTATGTCAATTGTATCTGAATAAAGCTGTTTTTAGAAAAAAGACATCACAGACATTAATACAAAGGAAAAAAGACAACATAAAGAACCTCATTTTGTGTGACGGACAGGCTTTGACTGGTGATCAGGTCAGAGGGGATCTCCACGTGGCTCCCCATAGCAGAGTACAGGGCTGGGCAATGTGAGCAAGAGCTACTGAAAGGGCTCAAGCTTCCAGTATAGCTGAGCGTGCAGCTCCCACTGCTGTTGCTTGCTGCAGCTGTCCACACTTCGCGTGTCATCTGTACCCCGCTGAGTCTTCCCAAACAGCCTCATTCCAGGTGTGCATGATTTTGTGCACCAGAGCAGTCAAAGCAAAAGGTGGTGTTTAAAAGAAATTACATGCATACGTTGTTTTATTGTGCTTTGCATTATTGCACTTCACATATTTTGTATATGTTACAAATTGAAGGTTTGTGTCAATCCTGTGTTGAGCAGGTCTGTAAGCACCAGTTTTCCCATAGCACGTGCTCATCTAGTGTTTTGGTAATTCTCATAATATTTCAAACTTTTTATTATTATTATATCTATTAGGTGATCTATGATCAGCAATCTTGATGTTATTGTTTGGGGGCACCACAAAACACACCCATATAAGACAGCAAACTTAAATGATAAGTGTTTGTGTTCCGACTGTTCCACCTACTGGCTATTCCCATCTCACTCTCTCCCCTCAAGCCTCCTTATTCCCTGAGACACAGCAATGTTGAAATTAGACCAATTAATAACCCCATAATCGCCTCTAAATGAAAGGAAGAGTCACAAGTCACTCACTGTCAATCAAAAGCTAGAAATGATTAAGCTTACTGAGGAAGTCATGTCAAAATTCATGATAAGCTGTTCATAATTCTTCTGATAGATCTTTAAAAAGTAAGTTGAAAACTTTCTGGAATGGATTTACCATTCTAGATGCCATTCAGAACATTTGTGATTCATGGGAAGAAGTCAAAATATCAACATTAACAAGAGTTCTGAAGCAGCTGATTCCAACCCTCCACATGATTTTGAGGGCTTCAAGACTTCAGTGGAGGAAGTAACTGCAGATGTGATGGAAATAGCAAGAAAACTAGAATTAGAAGTGACTGAATTGCTGCAATCTCATGATCAAACTTAAACAGATGAGTAGTTGCTTCTTAGGGATGAACAGAGAAAGTGGTTTCTTGAGATGGCATCTAATCCTGATAAGTGCCATGAATATTGTTGAAATAACAACAAAAGATTTAGAATATTCTGTAACCTTAGTTGATAAATCAGTGACAGGCTTTGAGAGGATTGGCTCCAATTTTGAAAGAAGTTTTACCGTAGGTAAAATGCTATTGAACATCACTGCATGTTGCAAATAAATCCTTCATGAAAGGGTCAATGAATGGAGTAAACCTCATTGTTTTAAGAAATTTTCACAGCCATTGCAACCTTTAGCAATCATCACACTGATCAGTCAGCAGCCACCAGCCTGGAGGCAAGACCCTCCACCAGCAAAAAGATTACAACTCACTAAAGGTTCAGATAATCATTAGCAATTTTTCACACACAAAAAAAGTATTTTTAAATTCAATTATGTTCATTATTTTGGACACAATGCTATTGCACACTTAATAGACTACAGCAGAGTATAAACATAACTTATACATGCACTGTGAAACCAAAAATGTATGTGCCTAACTTTACTGTGGTATTTGCTTTATTGCTCTGGTTTGGAACTGAATCCACAATATCTCTGTGGTATGCCTATAGTTTAGTGATGGTATCGGTTTTTTTTTTTATTAAAAAGGAAAAGTAAGATGGAAGAAAAATTCTCCACAAATCCTCAATCCACTGAATTACTCTCACAGAACAATTTTCCTCTTTCCTCCTTTATACATATTTTGCATGGTTGTGATCACAGTGACCTCAGAATTTTTAGTTCTTTATTTTACTGAATATCCTATTATAAATTTTTTCTTCTGTTGTAAAGTCCTCAAGATACCTGCTAAGTAGTTTCATAAATAGCATCATTTCGGGATAATATAAATGTTAAACAATCCTCTAAGTGTGAGTTGATTCCTTTTTAAAAATGTTTCCCATAATCATAGTTTTTATTAACTAATAGAATGGTTACAACATACCAGCACTTTCTAAACACTCTATATTTGTGAATTCATTTAATCATCACAACCACCCACTATTTAGGCTTCATCATTCTTATCCCCATGAAGAAACTGAGATACAGAGAGGTCACATTACTTCCTAAAATCACCGAGTAGTTGAGTGAGAGACCTATGAGTCCAAGAGCATGAACTCAGTATATACACTAAACCACCACACCCTTCTCTCTGCTGCAACAAACCTATCTGTGCAAATATGGAGGTTTTCCTCTAGAAAATATTTCCTTAGGATAAATTCATAGGGTCTGAAATGGTTGGGTCAAGAAATATGATTACCTTTATGGTTCTTACTAAATATTCCTACGACACTATTCAAAAGAGTTCTTTCCACTTCACACTCCATCATCAGTGAATAATAATGCCAGTAGGAGCATAAACTGGCCAAGTTCTGTCATCATAAGTTTTCACTGTCCTTCTTTAATAGCTGCAAAATAACTTTCACTCTGGTCTTTTACATTAGCCACTTTTTGAACACTAAAAATTATGGGCACTTTCCAATCATTTATTTGCTAATTGTAAATGCACATTTGTTTGTTCATATTCTTTACACGGTAAACTATTGTGTTTTTGTGAGTGCTTGTGCATTTGAATAAGCTCTTCAAGCACTTTATGTCTTCTTCTTAAACTATCTTATTTGATATAAACATTTTCTAGTAAGTAGTCCTTTTCCTGTCAATTTAATTACATTTCATTATACAGAGATTTGTTTAGAATTTATGTATCTATTATATTCTGTTGCTCTGTTGATTCTAAGATGAGGTAGTATGGCAACTTAGCAGCAAAGTTTCTTTTTATACTCAAGATTCTTTTTAGAAAAATAGGAATAATGTTGTATGTGTCATATGGTAGATGACGGGAAAAATGAAGTTCCTAAAACCACCTGGGTATATTTATCTTGTTTTCTGTTACTTCGAATACCTTTATTTATTTTTTGTATTTCACATCTCACTGACGGCGATTAGAGTGCAATAAATCTGTTCAGTTTTGTCTACCTTTTATTATGCCACTCTTCTACATTTTGAAGTATAATAATAATAGTTCTTAAAGTGATTCTTTAAATTTTTGAAGTACTCATGTCACCTGCAAATCATCAGTTAAGTTTGTTTTATTTAAATATTTGTCTCTTATTTTCCATGTATTGTTACAAGAATTTTCAAAACAATACTAGCACCTGTGAGGAATTGTGGACATCCAAGCACTAAGAAGGCTGCTCTCCATCCAGTTAAGGCTGTGGGATGGTGTCTGAGATGTCATCTCTCTCCTTATCTGCACCTCTTTCCCTTCCTGCCTTCTCAGTCAGCAGCAGTGTTGCTTCATTGAGGAAACCTGCACAACATACAAGCAACGAAGAGGCTTCTGGATTTCAAAAGCCTGAGTTTTGAGAATCTCAGCCTCCTGCATTTATGTCACAAACTAAATATTTGGACCATTGATGGAGAGACCCTTGCCCTCAGGCTAGATTAAGATTCACCAATCAGGAGGAAGGAAAGAAGTAAATCTGGCCCTAACGAAATAGCTCAGCCTTGAAGAGGGGAATAACAGAATCTCAAGATTGGGTGGAAAAATCCAACAGCAGTTTACTGAGTTGTGAGGAGGAGACACGTAGAAGCCTCACATTTCTCTGACTGGGCTCAGCAGGTCCTCCTCCCACACTCTGCCCAGCCAGATTCTTATATGGCATTTGTCTGTGTGTTCCATAGTCTCCTTCTGCAGCCTCAGGAAATCTCCTCTCAACACTGAGAACTCAGTATGAGGCAAATTTCAGGAGGAGAAGAATAAAAACAATAAATGTTAAGTCCCCCAATCCTTCTTGGCAGAAAAATGAGGAGCAAAGTTCCAGTGACTCAGGATTAGTGGTAAAAGTTGTTGGTCCGTGGGGAAAAGAATTGGGCATCTCCAGCTCTGTGATCTTTCTTCCAGGCCCTTGACCTGCCACCATTTTACACACACACACACACACACACACACACACACACACACACACAATTATATTCCCCAAAAATAATCCCCAAAGAGGATTTCCAGAGTACTTTTAGATCCTTTGACATTTCCAACTTCTCCTCCAGTGATTTTTTTTAAAACAATCTTCACCAGAATTATAAAGTCTCTGGTATTTCTTTTCAAGAAATTTCACTCATACGGTTGAACAGGGTTGAGTTCTAGGAGAAGGTTAAGAAGAACAGGCTCTCTGGGTGACAGTCACACTCAGGGGCATCTGGCCACAACCCACTGTATCAGCAGCCAAAGCAAGGCGTCCACACAGTTTACACTTGTGGGTACGCAGAGGCAGTGACAGCTAGTAGCAAGGGGGCCCACTAAGCAGATCTGGGCACATGGCTTCATCAGAATTCCTCCCACGCCAGCCTCAAACAAGTTACCCTTTACAAAGTGAGGTTTTCAGGGGATGCAGGTAGGAAAAAATTAAACAGTGAATTAACTTTATTTATTATTCTTAACCCATATCCCTCTCGGATGGCTGGAATAAGCTCCCTGGCTCCCTGGGCCTCCGAGATGACTATGGGTCTGGGCTGTGAGTATGCCTGTGGTTTGGGGTTTGTTCTGCTTCCATTGTGAGCCAAGCCTCCAACAATCCCTACACCCTGAGTGGTTACTATTGATTTATTCTGGCTGCAAAACAACAGAATGATGCAGCAAAGTGAATGCAAGTGTGGCGGCATACTAATGCCAGGCCTAGGATATTTCTGTCATAAGAAATAGAGCTTGGAGTGCAGACTTGGCGGCCTCTCAATTAAGTACTTGATGATGATTAGTTGACTCGCTTGTAAGATTTTGGAGGTTTGTGGGCTCTCTGCATTGCTGGACTTGCCTTTGCCTTTGTCAAGAGGTAATTATGGAGCTCTGTTAAGATGCCTCAAAGGGCAGCCCCTCCCGCAACCCACGCCCTTTACTGACTTCCAGTGTCTTTCTTACATTTACCACTGTAAGAATTGTGCATTTTCTTCACTGCTTTTTACCCAAACATGCACCAGCGAAAGAAGAAAAATCTCTCTTGCCTCCCAATGCTACGGTCTCTCACCTCTCTGAGTATTTCATGTGCTCTTTCCTCAGCCCTGATGACTTTCCTACCTCATCCACCTGAGCCTTCAAGACTCAAGACAGGGGTCCCTCACCTGCTTGTGAGGCCACCACTTCTGTTGGATGCCCTTCACTGTGCTTTGCCCACAGCACCTGCAAGCCCCTCCATCATAACCAGTATAGCACAAGTGCCATTATTCTAGATTTACAAATACCTTCCCACTGGGAGCCACCAAAAGGACTAATTAAAATTATTTATCTTTGAGTCTTCACTATGCAGTAATCAGAGGAGATATTTGTTCAATCAAAACATTGTTAAATGCCAAAATGTGAATTTCAGAGACAGACTGACCTGACATTGGCAAGTTACCTAACTCTTTCTATCCAAATTGCCTTCAACTATGAAATTAATTTATTGTGAGATAAATATCCTAATTGTCCAGAGTGTAAAATACTTGGAGCTTACAATATTGTCAGATTGAAAGCTGACATCTAAATAACTAACTTGATGGGGTATGCAACATAACGCAGAAGTGTGTAGCCAGGAGCTGACCTACCCTCCTCCTAAGGATTAGCGCCTTTTAAACAATGATGATGTCTATTTTGTAATCTTTCCAAGGATACAACTACCACATTCCAAATCTACTCAGGTACTAAGAAAGATTATTGTCATTAAAAAGAGAATCTAGCACAATATTGAATGTTTTCATCACAGCCCTTACATTTTACATCTCAAACCAATAAAAATAAAACTTTCATAACACATATGTACCCTTATTTTTCATGATGCCCTGTGGTATATTTGCTCTAGTCCATTCTATTCTCTTCTATTTCATTTTTTAAAGAAATACTGATTGTGAATCTACAAAGGGTCTCTACTTTAGTTGTGCCAATATCAATTGCCTGGTTTTGGTGATGTACTGTGGCTACATGAAATGTTATCATTGGGGGAAGCTGGGTGAAGGACACACAGAATGCTCTGTAGTAGTTTTACAAAGCACTAATACTCTTAAGCTTTTAAAATGTACTTAAAAAATGAATATGGGTGGTGAATGTGGAATGTGTGGCTTTATGGTCCACCAAGTTCCATGATGACGTTAAAATGCATTGATCCCTCAAAGTGACCTTATATAAGATAAATGTGCTTATTCCTTATATCCAGGAATAACCAGTTTCTAAAAATTGCATAAACAACATAAATAGGAGATGACATTATAAATGCCCTAGAAAGAGAAATGTGGGAAATTACATTTTAAAAAGCTATAAAACATTATGCAAATTAAAAAATGTTTTGAGATAGTATACTCTATAACTTAATTTTTAATTATTTGATTAGTATGTGGATTTGATTTTATTCTTATCATAAAACTGGCCAGTTTTGAGAAGAACTTGATGAAATGATTCCAAAGGGGTAATAAAGCAAAGAAAATGTCTAATGAAGTTCTCTAAGCAAAGAGTAATGAAGCAGAAGCAACAGTGATGTGCAGAGCTACATGTACCAGCTTGTGAGAGCATATTGTTAAATTTTCAGGAATTTTGTGATCTGGTTGAGCTCACATTGGTAGCTTGAATTCAATGGGAAATTTAATTTCTCATGGTAGGTCATATGGAAAAAAAATTATAGAAAACTACCTAAAGCTAAAATAAGAGAAAATTCAGAGTAGTAAATAAGTTAAACATTAAACTTCATAACTGTTTTAAAATGTATAATAAAAATTAACACAATTGTAATTAAATATTTAACTTTGGAATAACATTTTAAATTTCAAATTCAAAGAAATAACAAAAAACATAGATATGTTGCTTAAAAATGTACAAGTTCTACATTTGGCTCTAATTTCTGTGTTAATGATTAACACATATCCACAATTAATAATTCCCAAATCAACAATTACAAAGTATATTTAGAAAAGCATTTTCAACAGATGGCAGACAAAAAAGTTGTCTAATCGTAACATATAAGTGACTTGTACAATAAATAAGTAAAAACACGAAAATTCCATCAGATAAATGGAAAAAAGTCATGAACAAGAAAGTCGTAAGCGTGCCAATTTCTCTGCCAGTAGCTGGGCTTCACCTCCTGCTGCCTTCCCCGGACCTGGCTTTAGCAGTACCTCCTCCCCATCCAGTATCACCAACCTCTCCTTTTTTCTGGATCCTTCCCGTCATTATTCAAATGTTTTCTAGTTTCTCTCCTTTAAAACTATCTCCACTGGTTTCCTCAATTCCAAAGTCCTTGTCTCTCTTTGCAGAAAGCGTTCCTTCAGCTTTATCTACACATTTTGCCTCTGCTTACTTACATAGTCTTCATACTTCACCTCATTCCTGTCTGCCTTCCACTCCTACTACTCCTTGAACTATGCGTTTGCAAAGTGAGCCATCACCTGGTTATTATTTAATCCTATGGATACTTTTCAATCCTTTTCTTTCTTGACTGCTTCTATTCAGCAATTCATACTATGACTCCTAGAGAGCACATTTTTCCCTGGGCTTTCCTGACACCACACATCTCAGCTTCCATCCGCACCCCTGATCATTTCTCCATCCTTTTCTAGCTTCTCCGTCTCTAAGTGATCATTAAACTTTGGAATCATTCAGGGCTTTTTCCAGGCTCTTTTTCCTTCTTACTCTACACTTGTTTCTAAGTCATCCCACCAACTTCTATGATTCAAAATATCATCAATATTCTAGTGGGTATACTGACCTCTTACGTAGTAATGACCACTTATTCCATCCCAGACCTGTTATCTGGGTTTTAGCCACATTTTCTTAACTCACTGCTTAACTTTTCCCCTTGCATTTTTCAGATCAAATTCATCACCTTCAAATCTGAAGTCCAATTTCTTTCTTTAACTATGCCCCTCCCCCCATTCCCATTCATAAAAATCTACTCCATTATTGATACCAGAAATTTGAAAATTGTATTTCACATATGCTTCTCTTTTCTTTCACCTTCCAAGGACATTCAACTGCCCTTCCTCTCCTACCTCTTAATGATAACCCCTCTCTCTCTCTCTCAATCTGTCTCTCTCTCTCCTCCTCCCTTACCCCTTCTCTCACATATTTCTGTGTTTTTGAAAGATCTCCTTTTCATATATATGTGTACACGCCATGGCTGTTCTTCT
>NW_016107708.1:1798062-1848500 GCF_001604975.1 Cebus imitator
ACTAGTTAACATCTATATTAACTAGTTAAATATATATATATATAACTTCTTTTTTTATCTGCAACTGCAGCTCAAACTACCATTGTTCCTCCACAGCTATAATTCAAGATTTTTCTCTCACTCCTCTCTGCAAACCATGCTCTACAAATTCTAACCAGCTTTGCCTCTTTAAAATACTAATCTAATAACGTTAACTCTCATACTAAAATCCTTGCAACTTCCCCTGCTGATCTTAGGATAAGTCCCTGTCCTCCTTACCTCTTCAGCCTGTCTTGTCTTTGGCACCCTCCCTTCCTCTCAGTGCCCCATCTCCATGGCTCTTCCTTGGCTTCTCTGGCAAGCTCTGCTCCTCTCTCCAATATCTGCATGTCTCATTCCCTCTGCCTGGAATGCCCCTCTCCGCACTAGCCCTTTACGAAGATAGTCCAACTTATCCCTTTTGCAGCCAATGAAGTGTCTCTGTCCTTCTCTAAAGAAGCCTTCTTGACCTCTCAAGACTAAGTCAGTATGCCCCCTTAATCGCTCAGAGTAGAACATATTTCTCCTTTATAATATGCGTCATACTCACAATTAAGTGATTGTTTGAATTCTGCTTATTTCCTGTTTATATCTGCCCCACGTATACGTTCCATAAGTACAGAGACTGAGTCTGTCCCTTCCCTCTCTAGCCCCCAACAGTGTCTAACATGCAGTAGGCTCAATTATATCTGTGTTGCACACATTGATGCACTTTCACCTATAAAAGTCAGAACTAATCTCAACAATAATTTCAAATGTTGTCAAGAGCTCAGTAAAATATGCCCAATTGTACAATGCTCTTGGGAATATGAGTTGTCAAAATCCTTTCAGAAAATAATTTTACATGATATATCCCAAGTGTTACTTTTGAACCAGTAATTTCACTCTGAAGAAATAAGCTTAAGCAACCACACATGTGCTTATGCACAGATGTTTCTTGTCTCATTGTTTGTAATACTGAAAAATTACAACCAACATAAATATCCAACAATAGTTAAGTAAATTAAGGTTCCGTGTCTAAGTATAATATTATTTCACTATTTCCAATTATGTGTACAAAGAGTTTGCAATAACTTTGGTTAATGTTTATTTTCTAACGTTTGTGATTAAGCTGTATACAAAACTCTATAGACAGCCTGAACCCAACTATGTAAAAAAGCGTATTTAGCAAAAAAGAGAAAATTATGAGGAAATAGCAAGAATCATTATAATGATAACAATTATGTAAATAATGGTAACAACTAGCATGTACTGAGCATTTACTATGTGTTGGATATGGTTAAGTTTTACATACACTGATTCATTAAATGTTCACAGCAACCCTATTACTTTAACCTATTACGCCCATCTTTACAACAAGGAGGCTAAATCTCAGAGAGCTTAAATAACTTAGCTAAGATCATCCAAATGCCCAATGACAGAATCTAAACACTTTAAAATAAAAAAGGATTCAAAACGATTATACCATTTCTTTATGATATGATTTAGGTGATTCTGTCTGTATCTTCTTAGTTTTTGTGATGAGCCCATATAACTTTGATAAACAGCAAAAAGAGTTTCATCTTAAAAAGAAAGCCACAAGTTTCTCTTTTTAAGAATTTGGCTGCCAGGCGTGGTGGCTCACGCCTGTAATCCAAACACTTTGGAGGCTAAGGCGGGGGGATCACCTGAGGTCAGGAGTTCAAGACCAGCCTGACCAACATGGTGAAACCCCATCTTTATTTTAAAATAAAAAATGAAAAAATAAAGAGTTTGGCTTTCTTTGCCAAATTCTTACTAACTATAGTGCTAAGAAAAGGTTCTTATTTGGGACCATCTTTATGCCAAAACAATCCTGGCAGCAGAAATGTGAATTACAAAGGTATAAATATTTCAGAAGCCCATTGCATTGCTTTCCAATGACAATTACAAGAAATGTCAAGACTATTGGTTGATTTAGAAAATTGAACTACGAGCATTATTTTGGAAGTTATTTCCTAATGAAACCATGCATCTTGTTATGTAGCCATCTTTGCCAATGAATAGTGATCAGGTAAGATAGCAACCACACATTTTGGTTTTATTGTTGTCATTGTTTTAACTTTTATTTTAGGTTCAGGAGTACACATGAAGGTTTGTTACATAGATACACATGTCATGGGGTCTCATCATACAGAGTATTTCCTCACCCAGGAATTAAGCCTAATTTCTAATATTTGTCTTTTCTGCTCCTCTTCCTCCTTCCAATCCTCTGCCCTCAAGAGGAACCCAGTGTCTGTTGTTTCCTTCTTCATGTTCAAAAGTTCTCATTGTTTAGCTCCCACTTATAGGTGAGAACATGCAATGTTTGGTTTTCTGTTCCTGCGTTAGTTTGCTAAGAATAATATCCAGCTCCATCCATGTTCCCACAAAAGACATAAACTCATTCCCTATTATAGCTGCATAGTATTCCATGATGTATATGTACCACGTTTTCTTTATTATATCTATCATTGATGGCCATTTAAGTTGATTCTATGTCTTTGCTATTGTGAATAGTGCTGCCATGACCATTCATATGCGTGTGTCCTTATGATGAAATGATTTATATTCTTTGGAGTACTTACCTGTAGTGAGATTGCTGGGTAGTAGTTTGCTTTTAACTCTTATAGGAATCTCCATACTGTTTTTCACAATGATTAAGTGAACTTACACTCCCAACAACAGTGTTTAAGTGTTTTCTCCACAAACTTGCCAGCATCTGTTATTTTTTGACTTTTTGATCATAGCCATTCTGACTTGTGTGAGATGGTATCTCATTTTGGTTTTAATTTGCATTTCTCTAATGATCAGTGGTAGTGAGCCTTTTTTCATATGTTTGTTTGGCCACATATATGTCTTCTTTTGAGAAGTGTCTGTTCATGTCTTTTACCCACTTTTTGATAGACTTGTTTTTCTCTTGTAAATTTAAGTTTCTTATAGATGCTGAATATTTCACCTTTGTCAGGTGCATAGTTTGCAAATATTGTCTCTCATTCTGCAAGTTGTCTGTTTACTCTGTTGAAGTTTTTGTTTGTTTGTTTGTTTTGTTATGAAGATTCTCTTTAAGAAGATCCCACTTGTCAATTTTTCCTTTTGTCATTGTTGCTTTTGGTGTCTTTATAAAAAAATCTTTACCTATTGCTATGTGCAGGATGATATTACCTAGGTTGTCTTCCAGTGTTTTTATAGCTTGGGATTTTACATTAAGTCTTTAATCTATCTTGAGCTAATTTTTGTATATAGTGTAAGGAAGGGGTCCAGTTTCAGTCTTCTGCATAGGGCTAGCCAGCTATCCCAGCACCATTTATTCAATAGGGAATGTGTTCCCCATTGCTTATTTTTGTCAGCTTTATCAAGGAACAGGTAGCCTTAGGTGTGCATCCTTATGTCTGGTCTCTATTCTGTTTCATTCATCCAAGTGCCTGTTTTTGTACCAGTACCATGCTGTTTTAGTTACTCCAGCTTTGTAGTATAGTTTGAAGTCAAGTAACATGATGTCCCCAGCTTTGTTATTTTTGCTTAGGATTGCCTTGGCTATTCAGGCTCGTTTTTGATTCCATATGAATTTTAAAATAGTCTTTTCTAGTTCTGTGAAGAACGTCACTGGTAGTTTGATACGAATACCATTGAATCTGTACATTGCTTTGGGAAGTATGACCATTTTAATGATATTGATTCTTAATATCCATTAGCATGGTATGTTTTTCCATTTGTTTGTCTTCTCTGGTTTCTTTGAGCAGTGTTTTGTAAGTTTCATGGTAGAAATCTTTCACCACCATTGTTAGCTGTATTCCCAGGAAGTTTATTAATTTTGTGTCAATTGTGAATGGGATTGCCTTTCTGATTTGGCTCTCAGCTTGGCTATTGTTGGTGTATAAAAATGTTAGTGTTTTTTGTATGTTTATTTTGTATTCTGAAACTTTGCTGAATTTGTTTATCAGCTCAAAGAGCTTTTAGACTTAGACTATGGGGTTTTCTAGATATAGAATCATGTTATCCACATGCTGAGACAGTTTGACTTCCTCCCTTCCTATTTGGATGCTTTTTATTTCTTTATCTTGCCTGATTGCTCTGGCTAGGACTTCCAATACTACGTTGAACAAAAATGGTGAGAGAGGGCATCTTTGGCCTTTGCCTGTTTCCACGGAATGCTTCCAGCTTTTGCCCATTTAGTACAATGTTGGCTGTGAGTTTTTCATAGATGGTTCTTATTTTGAGGTATGTTAGTTCAGTACCTAATTTACTGAGAGTTTTCAACCTGAATTTTATTGAAAGCCTTTTCTGCATCTGTTTACATAATCATGTGGTTTTTGTCATTAGTTCTGTTATGTGATGAATTACATTTATTAATTTGCATATGTTGAACCAACCTTGAAACACAGGAATGAAACCTACTTGATCATGGTGAATTATCTTTTTGACGTGCTGCTGGATTTCATTTGCAAATATTTTGTTGAGGAATTTTGCATTGAGGTTCATCAAGGATATTGTCCTGAAGCTTTATTTTATTGTTAGTGATAACACATTTTTATCAGGTTATTCTCATTGAAGTATAAGACAATACAGAATCTGAAGAAGTGGCACCAATTTTTCAATTCAGATACCTTTTTAATATATATAAATTCAACATAACTGTGGTTCTTTTCTGGTCAGTGCTCTATGTTATCAGAAAAATGAAGATCCATTCAGAGGATTTGAGAGGAATTTTCCAGATCAATTTTAGGGAACAGATGTATGACCTCCCTCCTCAAATATGGACTGCCCTTACCACTGATGTCTTTTTAACATCCTTTCAGTGGGGTTTGTAATGGGCTGAGAATAAAGGCCAATTTTTTTAAAATTAGACTTAAGTCAATGAAAAGATAAGATGTTATATGTGTGCATGTGTGTGTGACATAGCCTAGAAGAAAGGAAGGGTGTCCCCCACCAGGGGGTGGTCCCCTTGTTTGCCTAGGAGTCCCTAGAAAGGTCCCCTCCTTTGCCTAGGAGCCCCCTTACATAAGGGTAGAGAGAGCTTGATGCAGAAATGATCACAAGCCCCTGGGTGATGTTTAACTGGAAATAAAGCACTGAGTCTCACAAAGAGGTTTCTCCTCATGTCGCCACTGACCCTGCCTCTCCTAGACTCATACCCAAGACCTAGTGAAAAGAGACTGAATTTTAAGTGAGTAATAATCATAAAAAGTACATCAATGAAATCTCTTTAAGATACTGGGAAAAGAGGCTCTACAATTCTAGCTCTTTAGCTCTTTTCACATAAAGGTTGAGTAGGTTTGTCCTGGATAAGGCAGGTGATGGCTGAGAATAAATCCAAAGATTCATTGGAGGAATTCCTGCATAGGAACACCAAATACATCTCCTTGGGGCAAAGGGAGTCATGGGCCAAAGACAGAAAGAGGGAAGATGTAAATATCACCTATAGTCAGGAAGGCTGAGTTTGCAAGCACACATGAGCCACTTCCTAGATATTTAGTATTATAATGGGGTATATTTGAGAGAGAGGGTCGGGGAAAATTGCAATTGTTTATCAGATGGAGACTGAAATGGGAAATGAAAGCAGCTTGATAATTATTATTTTATTATATCCATAAACCAGAATATGTGGATTTCACAGAAAAATGAAAGCAACTGTAATTACATGAAAACCCTAGGATAAAAAAAAAATTAGTACAAAGTGGTTAGAAAGAGACAAATAACAGAATGTCAGTTACATATTCATGGACACAGTACTTAATGATAGAAGGAATAAATTAAACTAAGACAATATGAAAATAAAGAATTAATAATTTAAGAGACACACAGGGAGAGTAATTTTCTATTTGGTTAAACATTTTAGAATAAGACCTTAAATGAATCTCAAAACACATACAATCATTTACAGGAAATTAAGGTCCTCAAGGCAAAATCAACATGCATTTGCCTTCCCAAGGTGGCGAGATATTCTTAGAGGAGAGAAAGAAGGTGGACAGAAAACCATTGCACTTCTTGCTCTTCTGCTCAGGACTTCAGCCTTCCTATAATTGTCATAGAAGAGTTATGTGGAAGATGCTCCACTTGTTTTCTTCTTACTGATAAACTGAGTCTTTCTCACCCCTCGAAAACCCACCTTAGACCTCAAAACCTCTCTGAGCCTCTGTCTGTGGAGATTTTGGTAATCTCTAACTCATAGGATTTGCATTGGGATTGAGATAAATATAAACCTTTTACACAATCCTTATGCTATTTCTTGTCCTTTTCCCTGTTAAACCTGAGTGTGTCTCTAATATTCTAAGGATGACTTTGTATTGTGAAATTCTCCAAATTGAGAGCCATCTGTGTTGACCATATTTCAACTAAACCAAAACTATAGCATTGTCTTTTCCACAATGTCACATAAGTCAAACAATACAGTTTGTAGTCTTTTTAGATTAGTCTCTTTTACTTTTTAGTATGAGCATATCTTGTAGATATTGTGGCTTCCTTTTCAGACCATCAAAATATAGTATCACAGTAAAGTAAACCACTCAAATTTTTTGACTTCTCAGTACATATAAAAGTTGTATTTACTGTGCACTACAGTCTAGTAAGTGTGAAATAGCATTATGTCTACAAAAACAGTGTACATTCCTTAATCTAAAAATACTTCATTGCTGGCTGGGCATGGTGGCTCATGTCTGTAATCCTAGCACTTTGGGAGGCCGAGGTAGGTAGATCACCTGAGGTCAAGAGTTCAAGACCAGCCTGGCCAACATAGTGGAACGCTGCCTCTGCTAAAAATACAAAAATTAGTCAGGCATGGTGGTGCATGCCCATAGTTTCAGCTACTCAGGAGGCTAAGGCAGAAGAATCACTTGAACCTGGGAGGCAGAGATTGCAGTGAGCTGAGATGGTGCCACTGCATTCCAACCTGGGTGACAGAGCTAGACTCCATCTCAAATACATAGATAGATAGATAGATAGATAGATAGATAGATAGATAGATGATAGATAGATGATAGATAGATAGACAGATTAGATAGATGATTGATGATAGATAGATAGATAGATAGATAGATAGATAGATAGATAGATAAAAATACTTCATTGCTAAAAAATGCTAACAACCATCTGAGCCTTCGGCAAATCTTGCCTCCATCTTGGTGGCTGCTGACTGATCAGTGTAGTGGTTACTGAAGGTTGGGGTGGCTGTGGAAATTTTTAAAGCAATGAAATTTGCTATGTCAACTGGCGCTTCCTTTCATGAAAAATTTCTCTGCAGCATGCAATAATGTTGAATAGCATTTTACCATGACAGAAAGTCTTCCAAAATTGGAATCCATTCTCTAAAATCCTGCTACTGTTTAAGTGTGTTTATGAAATATTCTTAATCCTTAGTTGTCATTTCAAAATTATAAAAAGGATCTTTCCCAGGGGTAGATACAATTTCAAGAAACCACCTTATTTGCTCGTCCATAAGAAGTAATTGCTCATGCATTCAAGTTTTATCATGAGATTGCAGCAATTCAGTCAAATCTTTAAGCTCAACTTCTAGTTCTAGTTCTTTTGCTATTTCTGCCACATCTACAGTTACCTTTCCACTGAAGTTTTAAACCCGTAAAAGTCATCCAGAAGGTTTGGAATCAACTCCTTTCAAACTCCTGTTAATGTTGATATTTTGACCTCCTATGAATCACAAATGTTCTAGATGGCATCTAGAATGTTGAATTATTTCCAGTAGGTTTTCTATTTACTTTGCCCAGATCTATCAGAGGAATGACTATCTATAGTAGCTATAGCCTTACAAAATGCAGTTCTTAAACAATAATAACTGATAATCAAAATTGCTTCTTAATCCATGTACTCTAGAATGGATGTTGTATTAGTAGGCATGGAAACAACATTGATCTCCTCTTACATCCTTACATCTCCATCAGAGCTCTTGGCTGAGGAGATATATTGTCAATGTACAGCAATATTTTGAAAAACAGTATTTTTTTCTGAGCAGTAGGTCTCAACAGGGGGTTTTAAATGTTCAGTAAACCAGATGTGCTATCATCCAGGCTTTGTTATTTCATGAATAGAATACAGGCAGAGTAGATTAAGCAAAACTTTTAAGGGCACTGGGATTTTCAGAATGGCAAGTGAATTTAACTGTAAGCCACCATCTGCATTAGCTCCTAACAAGAAGGTCACCTTGTCCTTTGAGGTTTTGAAGCCAGGCATTGACTTCTCCCCTCCAGCTACAAAAGTCCTACCTAGCATCTTCTTCCAGTGGAAGGCCATTTCACCTACATAGACAATCTGTTGTTCAGTGAATCCATCTTCATCAATGATCTTAGATAGATCTTCTGGATAATTTGCTGCAACTTCTACATCAGCATTTGCTGCTTTACCTTGCACTTGTATTTTTTTTTTAATCTGGCATTTCTCCCCATGCTATCTCTCCCCAACTCCCCACCCCCCACTGTCCCTCCCCCACCTCCCCCTAACAGACCCCACTGTGTGATGCTCCTCTCCCTGTGTCCATGTGCTCTCATTGTTCAACACCCACCTATGAGTGAGAGCATGCGGTGTTTAATAGTCTGTTCTTGTGTCAGTTTGCTGAGAATGATGGTTTCCAGGTTCATCCATGTCCCTACAAAGGACACGAACTCATCGTTTTTGATGGCTGCATAATATTCCATGGTGTATATGTGCCACATTTTCCCTGTCCAGTCTATCATCAATGGGCATTTGGGTTGGTTCCAGGTCTTTGCTATTGTAAACAGTGCTGCAATGAACATTCGTGTGCATGTGTCCTTATAGTAGAATGACTTATAATCCTTTGGATATATACCCAGTAATGGGATTGCTGGGTCAAATGGAATTTCTATTTCTTGCACTTGTATTTTATAAAGACAACTTCATAAACCTCATGATCCAACTTCCGCTCAGTTTAAACTTTCCTTTTGCAGCTTCCTCATTTCTCTCAACCTTCACAGAATTGAAAAGCATTAGGGTCTGGATTAGGCTTCGGCTTAAAGAGATGTTGTAACTGGTTTGATCTTTTTTCCAGACCATTAAACTTTCTCCATATCCTCAATCTTAAGTTTTGCTTTCTCCGTATTTATGTGTTCACTGGAGTAGCATTTTTAATTTCCTTCAGGAAGTTTTCCTTTGTGTTCACAACTTGGCTAACTGGCACAAGGGGCCTAGCTGTTAGTCCATGTCAGCTTCCAGCATGCCTTCCTCACTAAATAAATCATTTCTATTTTGGTTGAATGTCAGAGATGGGGGACATCAGGAGACTCATCCTTTCACTCGAAAACTTAGAGGCCACCGTACAGTTATTAATCAGCTAATTTCCAATACTGTGTATGTCAGGGAATAGGGAGGCCTGAGGAGAAGGAGATATACAGGAGAATCACCACGCAGTAGGGCAGTCAGAACACACACAAGATTCATCATTTATGTTTATCATCTTATATGGGTGCTGTTTGTAGCACCCAAAATAATTACTATACTAACATCAAAGATGACTGATAAAAGTTCACCGTAACAGATATAATAAGAAGAAGAAAGCTTGAAATATTATAAGAATTACCAAAATATTACCAGGAGTCATGAATTCAGCACACACTTTGAGCCAATAGACTTTCAAGGTTATTTTCTTAAACCTAATGAACCAACTTTTGCTCTGTTCAAAGTTTTCTTCTGCAGCTTCTTCATTTCTCTCAACCTTCACAAAATTGAAAAGGGTTAAGGTCTTGTTCTAGATTACGTTTTGGCTTAAGGGGATGTTGTGACTCATCCCCTATGGTGAATTCCCCTAGAATTCACCATTCTAGATGCTGTTTAGAACATTTGTGATTCATAGGAGGTCAAATATCAACATTAAAAGGAGTTTGGAAGAAGTTGATTCCAAACCTTCTGGATGACTTTTAGGGGTTTAAAACTTCAGTGGAAAAGTAACTGTAGATGTGGCAGAAATAGTAAAAGAACTATTAGAAGAATTAGAAGTTGAGCTTAAAGATTTCACTGAATTGCTGCAATCTCATGATAAAACTTGAACGCTTGAGTAATTGCTTCTTATGGATGAGCAAATAAGGTGGTTCCTTGAAATCGTATCTACCCATGAGGAAGACACACACACTTGAGCCAACAGACTTTCTTGATGCAGGGTTGCTTCACTTTTCACAGCCTTCAATTTGTGAAAAGCTCAGTGAAGCCAAGTCCAACGAAATGAGATATACCTGTATGCATTGCAGATTCAACATATTTTTGCATGGCCTGATAACTCATTTTTTAAAATATTAAGATTTTATTTATTGCTGAATATTATTTCACTGTGCTCTGAGTTCATCCTAACCCACACTACCACTCTCTTCCATCCCAGCCTTCACCACCACTAAAGATATTAGGTGCATTTTCATTATTTTTTATTCTCTGATGTTTTATTGCCTGATGCTATAACAATGCGACTGGGCTACACTTGGCCACCACTCCTGGGCATGGATGTGACTGTGGGAGGAGTGATCCTGAGGATCAGTGAGCCTGGCAATGACAAAGCCGTGCACACCATATACTCTCTCGGCCCCAGAGCCCCCTACTCCCTCTTAAGGAGAAAAATATGGGTTAAAATTGGAGAAATTTCCCACCTGCGTTTTTCAACTGAAATGTTTTCATTTTCCCTTCTGTCTTGGCATAATTCAGAATTCTACAAAATATATAGTCAAGCCTTAAGAGAGATGATCAGGGTCCAATATCCTAAGTGACTTCACCTCACTGTAACAGGGAAATCTCAGAGATCAACCGCAGTAAGCAGAGCCCAGACTCCAATGAAGCCTGGAAAGTCAAGTTGTTGTTCTCTGTTATCGTCTTTAACCACCTCTGCTTCCCCATGAACTCCTTGCATGTGGGTCGAAGTGGATTATCATGGCTTCAGCTCTGGCCCTGGCTATACCCGACCCTGGAGTTATGGTCTCCATTACCGTCAGACTGACTTAGACCTGTTGTCTCAATTCCCAATATCCGTGTGTAGCAGACACCATATGAAGTGTCTGTCCAGCTTCTAGAGTCTGAATCTGCCCTGTGTTACACAAGCATGAGCATCAGCAGCCATGTGTAGAATCCAAATCTTATTGTTTAGGACAGGGCAGACCCTGGATCCAAGCTTAACTCAACATGTTATTTATCTTGACAATTTTGTGCTTTAAATTGAGATTAAGAACTTGGAGTTTGCACTAAATAATACCAAAGGAAGTGCTCTAAACTAAGAATGATTTTCAAATTGTGATGTACAACTCATTAGTAAATCATAAAAAATTATAACTGATTACCAGCACTTAAATAAAAGTTATCAGAATAGATTGCAGTACACTGCAGATAATAAGGGTAAATATAAATATTGTTTTGTAAACATTTTATTTCAATTGTCTGTGTATATATGTGCATTCTAGGTTAACTATAAGGTGTAGCCCTTACTATGGGTCATAGTCAAAAAGGGTAGGATGATCCTGTTCTTGAGGAAACATCCACAACCTCTGGCTGCTCCTTTCTCAAATCCTTGTACAATAGTTTTTTTGTGGGCAGACGAGGGGACAGGTAATTAAGCTTGCTTTGATTCTATTACGAAAAAAGTAACCTAACTAATATATTGGAAAAAAGATGTATTAGTCCATTTTCCTGCTGCTGATAAAGACATACCTAAGACTGAATAATTTATACAGGAAAAAGTATTTAGTGGACATACAGTTCCACATGGCTGGTGAGGCCTCACAATCATAGTGGAAGGCTATGGGGAGCAAGTCATGTCTTATGTGGATGGCAGCAGCCAAGGAGAGAGAACTTGTGCAGGGCTAGCTCCTCTTTTTAAAAGCATTAGATCTCATGAGACTTATTCACTATCATGAGAACAGCACGCGAAAGACTTACTCCCACTATTCAATTACCTCCCACTAGGTCCCTCTCACAACACATGAAAATTCAAGATGAGATTTGGGTGGGGACACAGCCAAACTATATCAAGAGGTGACATGTGGACGGACAGGATGTACTGGGGTTATATATAACTAGTTCTGACCAGTTCCATGGAACTATTTTCTGATCAGAAAGAAGCATCATTAGATTATGTGGAAGTAACTAAAAGTTACAAGGAAAGAACCTAGTTTTCCTAGGATATGTAAACCCAGGACATGCTTCTCAGGATTTTCCTGGATCCTCTCTCTAAAAACCTAGGCTTTTTTCGTATACTGGGATTCCTTTTGCATTCAGTACAGGAGTGGATGTAGGATGATCATGCCCAGCAAAGGTCTAGAATTGTCACCAATTGGGATAACTCTTTAAGTAAAAATTCTCCCATCTCTGGAAATAGTCTGTAAATACAGAGGTAGGGTCCCCTGTATTTGTTTGCACCAGGTCACCCTGATTTCTTGGTCATAATGAAGTGACTGAGGGGTGAGCCACTTATTATTAGTAACTCTTTTTTCAAATTTTCCAACTGGAACTAACAGATGCAAGTCACCCAAGGGAATGGAAGATTAGGTAATTATACTCAATTGAATTTCTCACAATCTGGAGGAAGCCAGTTTGTGGTAGGAGATGATAAAGAAATAAGTTAAGGGACTGAGACCAGACCCTGGCAACGTGCAAATCTCTGGTTTCAGTTGCCCTGGGGATCAGTTGCATCCCTGACTTTCCCACAATTATATGAACAATACCCTGAGACTCCCACAGTAAATGGTACTCATACCTAAGCTCGAATGGTGGTATAAGTTTTACTACAAAATAACACTTTCTTGGCAGATTCTAGGTCCCTCAAAGAAGATTTTTTGAGGACCTTTAATAAGAAAGCTAATTCAAGTTGAGACTTGAGACTTTGCCACTTCATTTTATTTTTTAAATTTACTATATTAAGGTGACCTTTCCAATGCCTCTCTCTAAATAAAGGATCAAGTCTCAAAGATTTACAGCAAAGCAAGATAACAAAGAAATTCCAAATAATTGGCAATGTGAGGTGTTACACAGGATATTAGATTGCTATTTCCAAAAAAACCACTTTGGAAGTAAGGAACTGGAGGTCCTAAGATGGTAAGCAACTTCTTTGAAGACAGTCAGGTGCCAAATGGTTGATGTGGGAGTAGGAAGCAGGCCTGTTTAAAACCCGAGCATGGGATTCTTTCTCCAAACCACGCCTACTCTTTTGCCTACAGGACAACCTCACCAAGGCGGGTTCCTGGGTTCGCTGTGCACACTTCACAGTGTCACTTCACCTATGAGCTAAGATATTGCTGGCTGACATAGATTCTTTGGGAGGAAGATAACTTTTATGGCTTTCAATGGTGATTGAACCCCATGCTGCTGGAGCCATTCATAATGATTCCCAGTTAGAACCATCAGTGTGTGATGAGGCATTTAATTTATGCTGTGAATCAGGGAGCACAACCAAGGAGTATATACAAGGTTCTTTCCAAGTCTACAGCACTTCTTGGCCCTACTAAGTACTCCCTGCCCTGCCAAATGTTTCCATGGAAACAGATGCCTGGTGCTATGAAAAGGCCGATTCAGTTCTGACTGATCTACAGGAGGAAGCCCCTGGGGCATAAAGAATCATCAGGAGAAACACAGGCTTCTGGGAGTCATCCTGGCAAGCAGCCGAGTTGGACACTGGGGTATAGTGGGGTCAGAAGGAGGGATCGTAAATTAAAGAGGTGATGAATTTGATTCAACAACAGTTGTGCTTCCATCCTTGAGGAAGGCCGAGTGTGTCCTCCTCCAATTTCCTGGTGACCAGGGCTCTTGCAGGTGAGTCCTGGAACCCTGGCTTCTGGTTTCCACTGTGTCTCCCACCTCTCACCCTCATAATCTGCATGCTGAGTGCACGCTCTCTCTGCCTGTTCCATCCATCTGGCACAAGAAACATTCACAGGGGTGATCCATATGCTACACTCCCCACATTGTTCACCTCCTTATGCCCAGATTTCACTGCACAGGGATGCTTTCCTGTCAAACAAAGAGATTATGAGCTCTGGCCTCAGACAGCCTTGGGTTCCATCTATAGCTGTTTCCCACATTGGTTGCAAGGAAAAGAGAAGAAGTTGCTTGGAAGAAAGATGTGGCAGGGTGGGGGTTAGGGACTGAAGGGAAGTGGCCCTATTTGACTAAGAATGAGCAGACTTGAGTAGAGCCTCTCCCAGAGACTCTACATTGTCCCCTAACCTCCAGTCACCTGCCAAATTTCTTTTCCATGTCTGAGCTGTAATTCCCAGGACCCCTCTAGCCCTACCTTATCTCTCCCAAAAAACCAGGGGCCCTTAGATGCCGCTGTTAGCTTATGTGGGTTTTCAATCTTTCTCTAAGCCTTAGCATTAACCAGCCTTCCGACCATAGCAGCATTCTACACTGTGGCCTCATGCACCCATGTGTCCAAATACCACAACTCTCCCATCCTCCAGGTCTCAATGTCACATGGACACGGTCTCTCTTTGGGCCACTTAAAAGCTTGACTGAGACCCTAGTCTATAAGTCCTGAGAAAGGGCACATAGGAGCCAGCTTCCTGGTGTCCCATCCTGGTGGGCACTGGCCCCGGGGAGATGCATAGACATGGCTATCATAGCAACTGCGCTCTCCTGAAGCAAGGTCCCAGACCTCTCTGCTTTCTTGCCCACTGGCTCTGACTCTCTGTCATCTCTCTGTCTTTTGTTTTCTTCTCTTGAGCGCTCCCTCTCTTTTTTCTCCCTCCTACCATCTTTCCCTTTGCCTTTCTCATTTGTTCCCATACTGCCCCTTCCCCCTGCCTCTTTCTCTCCTTGGCTTTGGGTCTCCTCTCCTTTCTTCATCTCTTGAAGCTGTGAGCTCTTCCCTCAAAAAGGCTGGAAGAAGCCTGCAGAGCCCCACGTGCTCACGGCCATCCCACTCAACATTCACACTCCAGAGAAGAACGAGCTCATCCTCTGTGCGTGCTTTGTGCTCCAGGGAACCACAGATACGCCTGTGCCCAGGGAAGCCCTGTAGCTCCCAGCACAGCCCACTAGAGATGCTCTCTGCACGGCTGAGATTGGCCCAGCCTGGGAACACCATGTAATGGCAGCCTGGACCGCAGGAGGAGTCTAAGGAGGGGGCTTTGCCAACTGCTAGCTTCCTTGCCCCCCATGTTACCCCCACCACTTACTGCTTACCACCACTCTTTGCAGATGCTGCCACACAGTGTCTCTCACCTCCTTTGCTCTTTTCTCCAGTCAACTCTATTCGGAGGGTCACTTATCTACAAGCAAAGCTATAGCTGTTTGTAGTCTCCTTCCCAAAAGGCTCCAGGGAGAGCTGTGATCCTCGAATTGGACAGGGTATTAGTCACGTGGGACCACCCACGCAGCAACCCCAGATCATGGCTCTTAGCTCTCCCCCTAACATGTAGTTTAAACATAGGCTTTCTCTTCTGTCTGCTGCATTGAGGTTGAAGGACCAGATCTTCTGCCAGCACTAACCATGAGGAGCCCTGGAGGGAAAGGCTGCCCGTCTCTGGTCTGGGGTGCTGCTAATGATTTTTCTTTCAACTACAGGGGCAGCATCTGGGCTCCAGCCAGGCCCACCCTGAGGCCTGCGTTGCTCTGGCATTGCTCCCGCCTTGCCTGACTTCCTGTTAGCCCCTCCCTAGCAGTAGCGATATCAAAGGGGAAAGCGATGTGATAGGATCTCTTCAAAGTCCCAGTGTTCTGTTGCACAGCAGGTTGACTGTGGCTAACAATACTGGATGGTATATTTCAAAATAGCTAGAAGAGAGGATTTTGAACATCCTTGCCATGAAGAAATAATCAATGTTTGAGATGACAGATGTGTTAAAAATCCTCATTTGGCTACTTCACAATGTATACATGTATAGAAACATCACACTGTATCCCATAAATATGTACGGTTATTTATGTCAATTTAAATAAAGAAATAAAATTTAAAAGAGCAATTTCTCCATTCATGATGTGAAAATCCAGTGGGGAAGGATTGAAGCAAGTCCACAAACAGAGCCTCCTCCCAATTCCCAGTCCAGATCCTTCTACTGTAAGGCATCTCCCTGCGGCCTCAGATGGTACACCTTTAAAGCCATTAAGATAACTGTGGACATGTGTAGTACATATATTTATATGCGTGCATCTATTTGTGGGTACTTTGTAAAGGACTTCTAGGATTCAATTAGATAAAAGATGTAAAGCACTCACCACAGGGCTTGGAGTAGTAATTTGTCATCTTCCTTCTTTACTTTGAGCTCTTCTGTAGAACTTAGAAAAGGGTCACCTTATAAACATCTTTCCCTGTCTTATAATTATTGTCATTATCTAAATTACCAGAATAGATTGAAATAAAGAGTATTTTACCTCCCTGTTTCCCAACACTAGAGGAGAGCAGCAGAACAGAAATAATTAGAGGGTAGAAAAATTATTTCTCTTTCATTAAGACAGCTGTATCCACACCAGCCTCTTTTATTTTTTAAGTTGCTGTATCAGGAAAAAAAAAAAAGTTTTATAGGATTTTTATGCTGAAGGGAAATAATAGAAAATTTCTATAGAAATCATTGACAAGCTTATTTTGTTTGTTCCAACAGGCAGGCAGTTTTCCTGTCAGATGGCATAGGGAGCGAATACTTTGAATATTTTCCTTTGGATATTGCGAGCAATTTTCAAAAGCAATTATTTAAAATATTTATGAAAAAAAATCTGGATAAATTTGTCATCTGAAATACGTGTAGGTAGGTATCAAAATGCCTGTTTCTGGAGCGTGGGTCTCATACCAGAAAGATTCCTCAAAACTATTGGCTGGCCTGCACCAAAGCTATCAGAAAGACCCAGAGGGGAAATGCTCCAGGAATAGCTAAGTGAGGAGAAGAGGAGAAGAGCAAGAGAAAAGGAGAAAGTGAAAATGAGGAAGCAGCAGAAGGAGAAAGATAAGGACGTGGAGAGATAGGGAGACGTAGTTGGCCACACACGGCGAGAGACCAGTGATGACACTGAGGCAGACGTGGGGGCCGTGGAGAGGTGTGGGAGCTACAGAATGCCTGGCCCTGGTCTGAACAAGGCCTGGGTGACTTGACGTTTCTAACTGCCCAGGAGGCTGAATGTCAATAGACTTTTGTGGAAGGAGAATGAGCTAAGAGTGAGTCTGGATCACTTGCTTTCCATGTGTCATCCAATCACAGCACCTGCAGTGGCTCTACAACCAGGAGCTGGGAGTAAAACAGAGTCATGCTCTCACTATGCTTACCCAGAGGCCCTGGGCCTGAATGGAAGAGGTTTTCCGTAGGAAAAGGTTATTGACCGATGAGAATTATTTATCCAATTTGTCTTTATTCCATGACTCCTATCAACCCAGCTAGAGAGAAGCCTTGAATAACCAGTCTCCTGTTCCTGGACTCATATCTTTTTCTAAGCCATATGGCCTTCCAGGTGACGGTCTCATCATCCTTCTTCATCATGACCACCATCATTCCCATCATCAGAGCAGCTACTCTTTGTTGAGTGTTTACTATGTGCTGGACACAGTATTTTATATATATTACGTTAATATATATATATGTGTGTGTATGTATATATTTGTATATATATAACTGTGTGGAAAATAACTGTGAGGGAGGTCCTATATACATCCCTGTTTTGCATAACCCAAGCTCAAAAAGTTAAGTAACTTGCTCGAGAACAAACAGCTGCTATATCAGAAGCAAGCCTCATATCCATAGCTTTTCCAGTCCAAAGACTCTAGAACAAGCTAAATAAAATGAACAGATGGGTATCTTCTATATCACTTTGTCCATGACTCTCCACCACTGCAGCACCCCACCTATTTCAGATGCAGGGACATGGTCAAGTGACAATGGAGGCTCCTTCCCTAAGAGACTGATTGGCTTGTAGGAAAGCTTGAATGAATCCAATTCTATTGAGTATGTATGTTCTTCACACGAGGAGTCCACAAACTTTTTTATCCCCTAATTTACCTGTACTCTCATCCATTCAGCAAATACTTATGGAGTGTCTACTTTGTGTCTGGTGCTACTTTAAGTGTTAAGAATATGGTGTGTACAAAACATTCCATGCTTATACTTTAGTGTCAAGAGAGATCAATATGTAATATAAACACAGAAATAATTCTATGAAGAACAAAAGGTGTAAGAGTATAAAAAGCAATGGGAGGTGGTAAGTGACAGCTCTCCGATGAGCAGAAGCCTGAACACAGTGAGGGCTGAGCTATGAACATATATGAGAGAGGTTCAGTTCTGGCTTAAAGAAGAGCAAGTGCAAAGCCCCCAGCCTAACAGGGGCATCCCTGCTGTGCTGGAGGAACAGTGAGGATGCCAACATTGCTGGTGAAAAGATGAGGTCAAAGCAGGCACCAGATAATTTAGGACTTTGGAGGGTCTGATGAAGATGTGGAATTTTACTTTGCCATATCAAGTTATCGGATAAGAGAGCCATGCTTAGATTTGCATATTATAATAATCTCCCTGGCTCCAGCAAGAACGCTATGTAAAGAATTGACTCTGGAGAGTAAAGCCATGTGTAATAACAGGAAGACACGTTAGGACTCCTCTGGCCACCGACTGGGTAACAAGCCATGGTGCCTTGGAGTGGATTGTCGTAGAGGATCAGGGGAGCAGTTGTCAAACTCTGGAAATCCTCTGATCAGTTGGATGTGCAGAGTGAGAGAAAAGAAAAGAACGGAGGACTACTTCCAGTGAGGCATCAGGCAGCCAGAGAGTCCAATATCCCAGAAACCAGAAGACAGGCATCAAGGAGTGGGGCACTGAAACTTTCTCAATGCTGTTAAAAGCTAAGGTCTAGTCTCTTTGCCCAGCTGTTGAAATCCCTGCTAAGCAATAGGGGTCACACAACAGGCTAAGAGAGAAATGGAGGAGTGCCTGCAACCAGGCTGTTCTGACATCATGTCTTTGAGGTTGACTGAAAAAATGTCAATGCTGAGAGGCAGCAACGTCATCAATAACCCATTCCAAAATTCTCAAGGCCTTGGATAACTTTCAGGGGATACACTCCTCCCAGAGAAAAGAGGATGGCTGTATGCCTCATGACTAGTTGGACATCACCACAGATCCTGTGGCCAGAATGGACCACTGAATCTATTATTGCTCCAAGGTGTTTTGAGTGTCAGAATACAATAAAATCTTGTTGCTATTTAGAAATACATTGTTCATTAAAAGGCTCATATGCAGTCAGAAAAGTGGGCCAAGTCTAAAATCTAGAACACACCTCCTGGTCATGAGCCCAGCCCCAGGTATCACCTCGGCTCTGTGAGTTTCTGGGCAGAGTTAACCAACTTTAGCATGAATGGCTAGGACCCACAACTGGCCGTAATATGATATAGATAACTGTATATTCCTGTTCCTGATTTTAGCTTTCCTTGAATACGTTTCTTGGTTCTAAACTAACCAGAGCATGACATTCAATGAAAATTCTCAAGAATACAATTCCACTCAAGATGATCTCATTTCAAAATATTACCACCACTTGCAGAGAGTTGATGGTAGGAGAGAGTGGGGGGCTTGCTTTACTAGACACTAGACTTGGCCAACCTTCAACTGTGACAGGTGAGCTTGTCTGAGCGTCTGTCAGCTGGAGTCCAACAGATCCCTGTGCTGCAAAGCCCCGATCTGGCTGACACTGTGAGCCTCAGGACATCTAAGATATGTCTCTTCCTGCAGCACAGAGGCCAGCTACCTCTGTTTTCTGTCTTCTATCTTATAAAGCTATTTCTGTTCTCAGCTGGTAGAACTCAGTGACTTTGAGTTTCCCTAAAAATTCCACTCACACAAAAGAATTTGTAAACTAGACGGATTTGCCTGAAGCTGTCCTGGAGGAGGGAAGAGAAGGTTTATACCACATACTTTACAGCAGAGAGCTTTGAAAGCTCCCCTGGATATTTCTGTTTTCCCAAGTTTCTGACTTCCTCTAACTTTGGATTCACACCCTGCTGCCTCCACTCCACCCCAGCTATCCTTTCCCAGACCCCAGGCTCCTGTCTCTTCCTCAACCCCATCCTTATCTTATGCATAACAGTCAAGCAGCCATCTCTTTTTAGGTAACTTGAATATGTTCCTAGGGAGTTCAACCCCCAAATCAAAAGATGTCCTTTTATCCCATTATAACCCCAAACTATTTTGTTGATGTTTTCTTCCATTTCTGGGTCTGTGTGCTCACCAATATTCAGACCTATATTCTGAACATCATCATCTTTATCTTCCCCCAGAATCCTGCCCTTTGAGGCAACCAATATCTCTGACAATTGTTAAAGCTATTTGGAGTGTAATCTTGGACAATAATAAAAACAGCCACTATGCATTGAGCACTCACTGTGTGCTAGGCACTCTGGGAATCACGTGTACTATATCATGTTTTATAATCTGCATAACAGCTGTAGAATGTAGCTATTATCACTCCACTCTATGGCTGAAGGGGCTGGGGTCATATCGGTAATAAGAGACAGAGTCTACTGTGGCCTAAGCATGCTGTTACTGGAAGGAGAAGAATCAAAGGTCCATGCCCTCCTGTCCAGAAGAGCTCTCTCACCCCTAGAAGGCCAGTCCTGATATTCAAAGAACAGCTCCTTGGCCTGAAAGAGTACTCTTTCCCAGATTGCAGGCTCCTATCTCTCCCTCAATACCATCCTTGTCTTATATATAACAGTCTAGCAGCCATCTCTTTTTAGGTAACTTGAGCACGTTACCTAATTTGCTCCTGGGTTCTATGTAGTGAAGCAAATTTCTTATTTTTTGAGCCAGGTTGCTTTTTTTCTTAATCATAGACTAGGGGTACTGTGTGTTCCACGAACAATCATCTTCCTGACATGTTATTCTGAAGCTTGACTTCATTCACCATGACACATGCTGGTTATGAAATACACAACGGAATAGAATTGTAATGAAGTGAGGCTGGGGAAAGATTAAATTGGAATCTGAACTAATGCCAGCTAAGAGACCCTACCTCCACTTTATTATTATTATTATGTTTAATAAACAATCATTCATGCTCCGAGGAAAGGGAAACAATCAGAAGCCCGGTAGGGGAGCCATAAAAGAAATGTTTTAAACCTTGAATAAAAACATGTTTGTTCAAACCTAAAGCCTGTCTTTTTTTATTCAAAATGAATGCAGCAAATTCTTCAACATCTAGAGGTGTTGAGAGGCATACAAGTGGAGCTTGAGTTGCAGGGAGGATGCTGGGGCTCACCTCTCCCCCTCTTCCCAGTCTAGTCCAGTCGCTGAGGGAAGATGTTCTGGACTTCAAGGAGGTAGTTGGTGTGTCAGTCCAACACACTTACCACCTGGTGAATTGAATTGAAAGAGGGCTCTTCTGTCTCTCCCAGGTACTTGGAAATACTCTGATTCCCCATGAGGGAAAATTGCAAAATTCATCTGTGGAACTAAGGATATTAACCACACACATGGGGACCTCAAAAATCAGATGTCACCCCAACTAAGGAAGGCAGAAATGGACCTTGACATCAAAGCTAAACATAACTGAAAGTTAAGCTTTTATTGTTGAGATATTATTATATCGGAGACAAATTGTGTGGACAAGAAGACATCTGTCAGCCTGGAAGACAGATCAGGGAAAATCATGAGCAATGATGTGCTGCTATTTCTCGGCATCACCCGCTCCATGGAGAGATGGGGACTAGCCCATGAGCTGTCTGTGGCCACTAGAGAGATTGCCTGTCCTGCGGGTAAGTGACACAGAAGCAGACCTAACCAGAGATCACTCCATAGTTCTTTTCCATCCACATCTGAGAGGTGACTGTATCAATCAGAGTCCCAGGAGTACATAGCACACTCAAACCAGGATAACTAGGTGTTATGAAGTGACTGTTTACAAAGGTGAGGGCAGGATTTAAGGAAATCACAGGTGACTATTAATATTCCCTTCCCTACCAGGATTCAAGGGGCAAGGAAGGGCAGCATCCACAGGATAGAAAGAGGAGTGTGGAGAGACACAGCCTTGGAGAAGCTGCAATCTTCCAACTGGAAACCTAGCTGATTGCATGCAACCTGGCATGGAGGGAATGAAAGAAATAACTTCCCTGACCATATCCTCCTTCCTCTCTTTGACCACTTGCTAGTGTTCTCCTTTATACAATCTCAGACAGAATGGGAAAGAGAGCACTTTGACAAACTCTCTATAGATCATTACCTTGGGGCAGAGAAGCAGAAGAGGGAATTTAGAGAGACAATTGTAAGGTATCTAGTCAAGAGCCATGGCAGAAAAGTCACAGGGCACGTGCTTTAAAGTTAACCCAAGCCTACTTTGCAGTGTTGGCCCTGCCATTTGAGCCTCTAGACCCTAAGTGAGTTATTTCCCTTCTGTAAGCATCATTTATTCCATCAGTGAGTGACACCAGTATCATCCATCTTGAGGGGCTGCTATGAGGACTGCAGGTTGTGTTAGACATCTCGTATACTCTGTCTCACATCCTCTCTGATTACTTTTTTGTTCTGATCATCGATGCAGCAACTGGCTGGACAGAGCGGCAGCTTCAGAACACCTCGGCTCAGCTGCACCAAGCATCTCCTGCATCCTGTCCTTGATCTTCCATGCCCCTCACTGTGGGATGCATACAGGAGTCCAATCAGCCATTTTGGCACATCACACACCTAGAAGCTAAAAGGAGTTAAGGTGCCTGGAGTAACATATGATCAATGGTAGACAGAAACGAGGAAATGAACATGTCTGTGTGTGTCACAGGCAGACATTTGACAAGCGTCTAGTCGGAGTCTCCAGTGGGAATGACACCCAGCTTTCTACTACAGAAACCAACCCAATGACACATTCTCGGCATGTCTTCCTTTCTTCTTTATTTTATTTTTTTTCCGTCCCCTCACTCCTACCTCCTGGGGTCACATACCAAAATAAACTACATACAAGCTATGGTCTCCCAACCTGAGATTAAGATAAATGTTTGTGATGCAGCTGAAGACTATTAACCTAGCGAATTAACACAGAAACACAAAAACAAATTACATGTTCTCACTTATAAGTGGGAGCTAAACATTGGTACTCATGGACATAAGGATCCCAACAATAGATACTGGGAAATACTAGAGGGTGAAGGGAGAGGATGCAAAGACTTAAAAATTGTCTATTGGATACTGTGCTCACTATCTGGGTGACAGTATCTGTACCCCAAACCTTAGCATCATACAATATACTCATGTAACAAACCTGCACATGTGCCCCATGAATCTAAAATAAAATAAAAGTTGATGTCATTTTTTAAAAGATAAATGTTTATATTCAGCACATAGTAGACACTTCATAAATGGTGGTTCTTTGGATTATTTTGATGATTCTTAATTGCTTATAGGCTCCTATGATATTTGGTAGGGAGGGAGGGATGTAGGTGGAAGGAGTGAATATTCATCACAACGCAAAGGAATTTGGCACCTGGTTTACATGTTGGTGTTTGATGAGATTGGTAAGTCTCGAGCCCAGACATTGTTATGAGGATGCAGCTGAGCTGAAGGAGGCCCACGAGGTCCATCTCCTCCTAAGACCTGGTTAAGCCGCTAGTCTTCCATAAACTAACATCACAACCAGTGCTCCTATTTGTCTAATTCTAAGAGAAGACCCCTGTCTCTGGAGGAAACAAAACCCCCATCCTAGAGAGATCCCCCAGCAACCGCACAGTTCTGGAAGTCCCTCAGTCTCCTCAGTTGCCAGGGTTACAAGGGGTTAACTTTCTCTGTGTGAAGCAGCAGTGCAAAGTCGGAGCCATTCTCAGAGCAATGCATGGCTCCACAGAGCTTCCATCAACATTATGACTGCTTTCAGGGTGGTGCTGCCTTTTAAAAAGCCTGAATCTGTCATGTAATCATGACAAGGGTCAAAACACAAACTTTTACTGAGGGTCTCCTGTGTACCAAGCACTGCACGATGTGCTTTGCATGATTTATTTTACTTAAGTCCTACAACAACCCTCTGTGGTAAGAAGTACTGTTCCCATTTCACAGAACAAATAGTGAGGCTCAGAGAAGTGACATAACATGCCCTCATAACTAAGTGGCAGATGTGAGATATGTGAGCACAACTCCATGGGTCTCCAAAAGGAGTACCTCTTCTCCTGTTCAGAGTGAAAACAGCCATACAAATAGCCCATGGTGTGTCAATCAAGTAATAAAGGATGCTTTGGAACTAATACAAAGGGAAAAATGAATAAATAACCAAAGGTTTTATTTATCCTGACTTAAGGATGCTCGATCCTCTTCTTGTGTTTACTTCAATGAAGAAAAGCAGACAGAGCAGTTCAAACAGCAGAAAGGCTAGGAAAAAGGAGCTCCCAGGCTTCTGTGCCATCTGCAATGTTATCTGGAGAAGTCAGTTCCCAAGTCTCCCTTGACCTGTAGGCTAGTGTAGGAACCTAAATGTCAGAAGGGGACGTATACCCACACCCTCTGAATGCCATCTAGACCCTGATTTCCACCCAGCAAGGGCTGGTGAATTGCTCTAATGACAGATGCCCTTCAGACCTCTTTCTGTTCATTAGTGGGAGGCTTAGTGTCGTACTACTAAAGGATCACGCAATTGCTGGTTTTCACTGGCAATGCACACTGTAGCCCATATTTGTCCATTCTCATTTTATCTCATAAATCACAGCAAGTACCATGATTTGGAAGCAGTGTGTAGCATAAACTAAATGTTTATGTGCCATCAGTTTATTCATAAAACCTTCACTAATTACTAATGAGGCCAATAAATTTGATACTGGGATGCTTTACACAGTAACAGCTACCAAGCCAAAAAAAAAAAAAAAATCATATATTTTCCAATGCACAACTTCCAAAAAAGTGTGATGTAGCCAGCAATGTCCATTAATAGCCGGCCACTCTGCAGACTTTCCACCCCAGCTTTGTGAACTATGGGATGGAGAGGCCACCATAAGACTTTTAAGTGGTGCAACGGGGATTCACGGTTCCACTGGGTTTCAATGCTGTGGGCTTTGGGCCCCACCCATGTGACAACAAAAATTGTATTCTTAAAGAAGGGCATTCTGTAGGGCTTTAGTACGATTTTGACAGTCAAAAAGCAATGTAGAAAAAAAGCTTTAGGAATTTTCGTTTTCTACAAATAATAAAGCATGGTTCCATTGGCTCTTCTGAGAGTAGCTGACTTTAAATACCTCATGATTTTATAATTCAGAATAATTCAACAGTCGTCACTCTCAAATATCTCTTTTCCTATTGGCACCCTACAAAGATATTACTTTATGGTTATTGAGACTGCAAGCTTAGCTGGACACTCATTTTCAATCATATTGTCTGAGAATCTCCATTTGAATCATCCTTCATACTTTTGCATAGTGACTTTGCCTGATGTTAATCGCTGCCACAAGAAGGAACAACAGAGATCTGTTAGTACATTTAGTAAAGTTTTTGTTGAAGACAGTGCAAGTCCACCATTTAATACCTTCACATAGAAAATGAAATTATTTGCTATATTTCTCTTTTTAACTTGGACACTGTCATTTAGAAATGAGTATCCACCTCATCAGTCAAATATCTGAGATTCTTCAGTGCTTCTGGATTCTAATGCTTGCGACTCCATCCGTCACCCAGGGACTTTAACACTGTGTCCAGTTTTAAATATCCTCTGGCTCTGGTATTTATTTCCTTATAGTAAATCAATTTTATTTTACATACATTTGAAAGCCATCTCTTATGCTTTGTGGCATTAAGTAAATAAATATTTTCCAATGAATATTTATTTTGTTCTTCCCTTGTAACTATGGCTGATTGAATTAGTTTCCAACTAACTTCTATGTTCCTTTCAACACTTCAAACAACTTAACATCGAGGACTTAAGATTAGACTCTGTTTTATGTTGGAAAGCAAAACCACGCCTGAGCTGGTTAAGGAACTTGAAGAAAATCAATAAACTTGGAGATTGTTCCATCATTAAGCTTCCATTTAAAGTTCCAATTTCACCACAGGGAATGTAGGAAAGGCAGGGAGGTTTAGGTGTTCTGATTCCCGGCAAAAGAGCCTCTGTTTGCTATATTTCTTTTTTTCTTTTTTCTTTTTTTTTTTTTTTTTTGTGCCACTGTCAGTTTTAGAGGATTACATAAAATTTTGGAGTGACTGATGCCTGTCATTTTGAGATAGTTTTTGCAAGCTCAGCCTTTCTGATTTTAGTTTTCGTAAGTGTGATTGGCAGCTTAAAGTGGAGTTCTATCAACTAGGACTCTCTAGGAGTCACCCAACTTTCCAAATACTTCTCATGACTAATGGGATTATGCCTGATCTGTGCAAATAAAAATGATTCAACAGAAGTTGCTACTGCATATCTTCTGACCAGCATCCCTGGGTTTCCAGTAATGCTGTATTGAACAGCAGGATATAGGAGCCCCAGGTGCACATGGCTGATGAAATTCATATTCATATCACCTTTGAAGAAAACTCCATATAGAAAGGTATGACATGTGTGTCTCCATATAGAAAGCTAGGGTATGTGTGTCTTTGGGTTTTGCAGTGGAAGGAGGAGCAGGCTAGCAATTAAGATTTAGTGTTTCCCTGTCCTGCAACATGCTGCAGGAAAAGAAGTCAAATGTACTCAGCCATGCACAGTTGGAAAGACATACCATGCTCTTAGTTAGAAGGAATCAATATCACAAAGATCTTCCTAAAGTTGATTTATAAATTCAATAAATTAGCAATACAAATTGCTTTCATATTGTTTTCTATAGCTATAAAACTTAATTATAACATACATTTGTAAGAACAAGTAAACAAGAATGGCCACAAAAATCCTGGAAGAGTGAGGGTAGTGGGGATGTGGTGGATAGTCCTTTCAGATAATAAAGTTAATTATAAAACCTTTATAATTAAGACAGTGAAGTGTTAATGAATGAACAAACAAACATATCAATAGAAAATAAAAAATCCAAAAATAGATGTAATTTCATATGAAAATATAGTGCACAATACAGGCAGTATCTGAAATCAGTAGGGGAAAAATGATTAGTGAGTAAGTTTTGTTGGATCACCACATAATTAAGATTGAATCTATTCTTTATATTGGGATCTAAGATATATTCCAAATGAATCAAGTATTTAAATGTTAAAAACTTGAACAAATCTTATACAGACTAGAAAAAAACATGGGTGAATTCTTCATAATCTGGGACTGAAAAAATTTTCTTAACTGTGACACAAAATTCAAATTCATTAAGAAAAAGGATTTATATATTTGACAACACCAAAATGAAAGCAAACTACAAGGCAAAATAACCACAAGGAATTCCAAAAGACATAATAAATGACAAAGAAGGTTGCAACTTATATTGAAAAGGGTTACTATCCCTAATTATGCCTAATATATCAAAACTTTCTAAAAATAGAGAAAAAGATCAAGAAAACCTCATATGAGACTGTAAGAGCAAGTTCAGAGAAAATAAATGTTTCTTAAACATATGAAAAGATCTTCAGCCTCACTCATAATGAGATATGGAAATTAAAACTACACAGATAACTCTTCACAATCACATTACCAAAATTCCAAAAAGCTTGACAGCATACTCTTAAGAAGTCTATAAAAAGGCATTCTTAGAAATCATTGGTGGGAATACCAAAGCTAAAATCCAAGGTGAAAGGTAAATTGGTGATATTTAGTAAATTTTTATGCACTTCTATTTTTTCAATTGGCAATCCAACTTCTAAGACTCTATCTAGATAGTACCTTGGCAAAAATGTAAGACAACTACATAAATTATTTTGTAAAGTAGAGATATCTGATTAACAAAGTAGAGATGAGTAGAGATATCTGATCAACAAAATTGAAAATCACCTAAATACCTTTTAATAGAAGAGTGGTTGAATAAACTATGGTCCACCCACACAATGAAAAACCATGCATCTCTAAAGAGGATGTGAAGATATTTCATGTACTGCTGTGGAATAATCTCCAGGATATATTACTGAGTAAAAAGGCAATGTGGAAAAAGTATTTCTAGGATATCACCATTCAACTAAGAAGAGGCTGTGATATAGATCTATAACTACCTGCTTTTCTTTTTTTAAAAAAAGGATAAACCAAAGCAACAACAAAAAATTAATGGTTATCTGTAAATAGCATGAAGAAACAGAAAGGCAGGCATCAAAGAGAAAAATTCCATTTCTTAGGTTTATAACCTTGACTGGAATTCTGTAAAATGTTTATAGAATTATTAACAAAATTAAATTTAAAATTTTTTTAAAATAAAAGATGAATAAAACAAAAAAGTATAACTTTATATTGAGTTGGTGTCATAACCTCCATGGTGATATAATACAAAGTATTTTTGATGATTTTAAAAGAAATAATTTGAATGGATGCAAAATAAACACAGTTCACTAAAATCCTCATGGTCTTATATTTGAACCCATGTTGATTTTAACTTTAAATAATATTTCCTATCTTTGCTCACTGAAAAAAAACAGAAATAAAGATAAAGTAAATTGTAATGAACATCACAGTGCTCAGATTGTCATCTCTAATACTTTCCACTAAAAAGAAGAAAGGTTCTTGATTTCAGGTCTAGAGCAAAAAGGTATAAGGTATGCTGAACATTTTTTTCATATCTGAAGCAAAGAATGTCTTAAAACCCATCGAGTTCTCACCAAAAGGATGGAAAAGCACCTTGAAGATGTTCTCACTGGTCCATAAAAGTACAACTAATTCAATGGTTTGAATCACTTCAAATACTAATAAATCCATGAGTTCAAAATTACACGCAAGAAAAAAAAATATCCTCAGTTGACAATTTCGGATGATTCTGTGTAACCAAATCAAATTTTGATATCTGACAATTAAAGGGAAGTAGTCAAACAGTTATCCTGCCTTTTCTATACAAGATATATTTCTGGATAAGAAAACACTTGGTGAGGGAAAAGTTTTCTTTAGAGATATGTTCCAGCTAGTAAATGAAGAAGGAATAACCAAGTTTAAAGGCACTATTTTGCAAAGCCCTGATGAAACAATGGATCTAGGAAATGGTCATCCGTAGCTCCTAGCATCATAAAATGAGAATCAACTTCATATGATGTACCTGGTGACAGAAATACATATCACCTCCTTGAAACTAGTCTTGCAAAAAAACAAACAAACAAAAAAACAAACAAACAAAAAACTGGTTTGATCATGGCCCTAATCTCTTACAAATTAACAGGAAATACAGACAACAGAGGAATGTGTAATCTGCAAAATTGAAAATATAGAAAATTCTATAAAATAAATGATATGATTTCTTCAACAAATAAACTGCATAGGGGAAATAAGAGAACAAAAGCACCTATAGATTAAAACAGGGGTATGCAAGCTATGGTCAAATCTGGCCACCATGTTGTTTTTATAAATAAAGTTTTATTGAAATATAGCCAAATCCATTCATTTATGCATTGTCTATGGCTATTTTTGTATTATAGCAACAGAGTTGAGTAGTTGCAGCAGAGATCATATGGCCCCTAAGGACTGAGACATGTACTATCTGGGCCTTTCCAGAAAACATTTGCCAACCAATTGACTAAAAGAAACTTAAGAGACATATGAAGCAATTGGAATATATGGACCTTATTTGATTATGATTAAAATAAATAATCAAAAATTAAAAATAAAGATGTCAAAGAAAAAGTTTCAGGAAAAATTGTTAGAATGCCATCAAGAGAAAGAGAACAGTAAAAAACAGAGGGAAATAGTAGACAATGAGATTAAAAGACAGGGAGTACGTGGTCACAGTGTGTATTAGTCCATTCTCGTGCTTTTATAAGAAGAAATATCCAAGCCTGGATAATTTATAAAGGAAAGAGGTTGACTTGACTCATAGTTTCGCATGACTGGGAAGCCCTCAGGAAAATTACAATCATGGCAGAAGGGAAAGCAAATATGTCCCTCAACACAAGGCAGCAGGAGAGAAATGCCGAGCAAAAGGGGAAAAGCCTCTTATAAAATCATCAGATCTTGTGAGAATTCAATCACTATCAGGAGAATAGCGCGAGGGTAATCACTCCTGTGATTAAATTTCCTCCCACGAGGTACCTCCCACAATACCTGGGGATTATGGGAACTACAATTCAAAATGAGTTTGGGTGGGGACACAGACACACCATGTTACAGTGTGACTGTGCAAGGAAGTCAGCGGGAGACAGATCTAAAATATCTCAGAAGATTAGTGACTAGACACCATGCGTCACCTTAGTGTGAGCACTGTCAGTGGAGCAATAGAACTCAAAGTGTGCAAGTACTACATGGACGACTACTACATTGGAAAAGAAGAAATACAGACTGCTCCTGTCAGGGTTTCAGCAGCTGAGAAGAAGAGGGATCATCTGTAGCTGGAATGAGAAACCCACCTAAGACTAAGACGGACTTGAAGCAAATAAATATTGCATCGGTAAACTGATTTTACAGTGCATATTATAGACCCTGAAGCAGGAGAATGCTGCCTACTCTGGTTGTGCCAAAGTCACAATCAATCAAAACACACACACAAACACTTTTGAATTTCAATCTTTTCAATCACTTTGTGTATCAAAAATGGGCCCTGTCAAAGTATCTGAAGTGGACAAGGGAGCCAATAGCTAGCACGGAATAGAAGGTTGGTAAATCTGAATTGGAAGCCTAAGTGATATAATTTAGATATTTGTCTCCAATAAATCTCATGTTGAAATTTGATCCCTAATGTTGGAGGTGGGGCCTGGTGGGAGGTATTTGGGACGTGGTCGCAGATCCCTCATAAATGGCTTGGTGCTGTCTCTTGCAGTAATGAATGAGCTCTTGCTCTATTGGTTTCCACAAGATCTGATGGTTAAAAAGAGCTTGGCATCCAGGCACAGAGGCTCACACCTGTAATCCCAACACTTTGAGAGGCTGCGGCGGACAGATCACGAGGTCAGGAGTTCGAGACCAATCTGGCCAACATAATGAAACCCCGTCTCCACTAAAAATACAAAAAATTATCTGGGTACGGTGGTGTGCACCTGTAATCCCAGATACCCGGCAGGAGAATCTGGAGAATTCTGAGGCAGGAGAATCTCAGAAACCCGGGAGGTGGAGGTTGCAGGGAGCCAAGATCAGGCCATTGCACTCCAGCTTGGGTGACAGTACGAGACTCCGTCTCAAAAACAAACAAACAATAACAAAAAAGAGCCTGGCATCTTTCCCACCTCTCTCTCACCATGTGATGCCTGCTCCCCTTCCTCTGCCACCATGAGTAGAAGCTTCCTGACACCCTCACCAGAAGCTGGTGTTGGTGCAACACTTCTTGTACAGCCTACAGAACTAAAAGTCACATAACCCTCTTTGCTTTATAAATTGCCCAGCCTCAGCTGTCTCTTTATAGAAATGTAAACAAATGGAGATACCAAGAAACCGCATACTTCTACACACATAAGAGAATAAACAACCTATCTGACACCATTTAGACAAAGACTTCATACAGTGAGAGTCCTCTAAGTTAAACCTTGTGAACTTCAAAATCACAGAGATGGGCCATCTTCAAGCTTTTTTATCCCCTCCAGGGATATCTGATCTCTTTAGACATCAGGAGTAGAGACCTCTGTTTGCATCTCAGCCTTCTTCCTCTACTATCCGGGCCAAACTGCAGCCCAGTAAGGTCCCAGAACACCTTCTACCCTACAAAGCTAAAATAGAAAGCAATTTGCAAATGAATGGCTCTGCTTTGATGGTTTGGGATCCCTCTTCACATTGCCTTTGATGGGCTTCTTTCTGTCAGCAGCTACAATACTGCTTTCTCTAATTAACTCTGATGTTTCCTTTGAGCTTCTCTTTCCTGAGAAGGAAAATCATGTTTAATTTAAAAGGGCTGTTATTGTTTTGATGAATGGAAAACAGCTGTAAGTCACAGGTTTGGAGAGAAGTAGTAAAATCAAAATGATTATATCCCTTTAACATGACTCCATTCCAGAGTCCTTCCTACAGGTAGTTCTCTGAATAAGGAGGAGAAGTATTGGGGTAGGAGGCATAGGTGGGAAGGAAAATGTTAATAAAGGTAGCAGCTTCTGCACCAAGGTTTGGCCTGGAGGTGTAGGGCCTCACTAATAAAACAAGTGATTTTCCTTTGTAGTATGGTACCTCTGGAGCAAAGTTGTGACCCAACACTAGGTTCAAATCCACATTCTTGCCACATATCTGCGCACAAGCTCTTAACCTCACTATTTCTTTGCCTCAATGAATTCTTTTGGGAATATATTGATAAATAATCTAGTTGGTGTAAAGTACTTGACATCAGACAGGCACACAATAAATATTATCTCACTGCTCTCTGATTGAGTACCTTTATCCAAGCAAGCCCTGCCGGACCTTCCTTTTCATACACACGGCATGCCAATTCATTGAAGTGTCATATCCAATACAAACCAAATTCATACCTTAGTGATCAGTATTTCCAATTTTAACCATGCATAAAGGGAGTAGGAATATGGATAATTTCAAAATCAGATTACAAGGCATCATCTACATTTGGCTTAAAAGACTATATGAAAAAACCTTTTCTTAGCCCAGAATTCCTTGACTCATCTTTTGGGTAAGAATTGTAGTCTATTGGAATAATCTGAATAGACTAACTGCCCAAAAGAGATAGGCCAAACTCCCACTGGAGCAGCCACAGATGGCTCTGGGAATGTTTAACCATTGTCCTATGAAATTAGAAATTTCTTCACCTTGGAGGGTTACTGTTCAAGATCTGTGTGGCAAAATCAAATTTTACTCTCTCATTCACCAGGCCAAAAATGTCATCACAGAATTTTCGAAAGCACTGGAGGCATGAGTAGAGTTTCTAGATCAGATTACTGCCAGCATTTCCTTAGGCCTGGACCCCAGACCAGTGTAAAGGGTTTGGCAGACACACCAGAGGTACAGTATGTTCAGTCCCCTGGGGAGAGGGTGCTTTTGCTCTGCAGAATAAATGTCATTAGAAATATGTTATGAGGCCGGGCGCGGTGGCTCAAGCCTGTAATCCCAGCACTTTGGGAGGCTGAGGCGGGTGGATCATGAGGTCAAGAGATCGAGACCATCCTGGTCAACATGGTGAAACCCTGTCTCTACTAAAAATACAAAAAATTAGCTGGGCATGGTGGTGCGTGCCTGTAATCCCAGCTACTCAGGAGGCTGAGGCAGGAGAATTGCCTGAACCCAGGAGGCGGAGGTTGCAGTGAGCCGAGATCGCACCATTGCACTCCAGCCTGGGTAACAAGAGCGAAACTCCGTCCAAAAAAATAAAATAAAATAAAAAATAAAAATAAAAATAAAAAGAAATATGTTATGACATGAAAACTTCAAAATGACCCTTTTAAAAAAATCTCTTCCTCCAGTATCTAGTTTTCAATTTGAAACTAACACGACTACTTCTTGTAATGATCTGCCAATTGCCCAATCCCTGCAAATTTGTATTTTTCACATTAGAAATTACTTGTCCACTTCCTTCACCAGAGGATTTGACCACACAGCAGGTTCCCAGGGCCATCTGGCTCCCAGAACTCTGCAATAGGAGAGGGGTGTGGTGTCTCGCTATTACTTCCACCCTAACCTTGCTGTTGCTGACAGCAAAACCTAGATTCAGTTGTGATTTTACAGATCAGAATGAAATTACACCATTCCCCCTCTCTGTTTCTAATGAGCTGTGATCAGCCTCAGTTCTATGAAGAACTAACAATTCAGTTCTCTTGCTTTCTGTACTTGAACAATCACTTATTGTTGATTTGCTAAATTGTTTATTTAATTTTTAAATTCAATTAACATTCAGCCTCATTTAGCATATTTTTTTAGAGGTACCCGATGAAGCACTGTTTTTTCTGTATATTATTTCCTGAGGCACTTTGAGGTTAGCAATAACGCGGGGACACAAATTAGGAAGTTAAGACTCAATTCTAGTTAACTTTTACTGTATATTCTTTTGTTTAAGCTATGATCACATAAGTATGAACTCAAGCTGCTCAGAAAACCACTGTGCAAAGCAGCATATCACATTTCACTGTGGAACAAAAGTTCCTCAGAGGACACTGAGCCTATTTTCCTCCATTTCTCCCATGGCTGTATGATGATTCCTACTACTATCCAGCTAGCTTAGGTCCAGGTCAGCTATTCCGCAAACACATTCATTTTATGATTTCTCCATTTTTTTTAGTCATTAACTTTGCTTCATCTTAAGGCCAATGGGGTGTGTCTTCAAGTATTTTTTTCATGAAAAATATACATATGCTTTAGATTTTTTGAAACCTTTCATATCTAAAAATATCTTTTGGCTATGTTCACATTGACAGAAAATTTGGTGTGATTTGAAATTCTTGGATAAAACAAAAAATTCCTCCCTTAATCCTCTGCAGACACTGTTCTATTGTATTCTAAATTTCATTGATGTGAAATAGTGCTTTTTGCCAGGGGCTCTCAGACCTTTAGCCACAGATTGAAGACTGCTCTGTCGGCTTCCCTGCTTTTGAGGTTTTGAGACTCAGACTGGCTTTCTTGCTCCTCAGCTTGCAGACAGCCTATTGTTGTACTTTACGTTGTGATCACGTAAGTCAGTACTCCTTCATAAACTCCCCTAACTAATAAAGGCATATGCATTGTTTTTTAGACACAATTCTATTGCACACTTAATAGACTATAGTGTTGTAAAAAACATCTTATGTATGCACTGGGAGGCCAAAAATATTGTGTTACTCACTTTATTGTGATATTCACTTTATTGGGGAAAAAAATCTGCAACATCTTTAAGATATGCCTGTACAATGAAATATAATTCTTCCTTAACAAAGGAATGAAATTTTGACACATTCAATGTGGATGAACTTTGGGAACATTATGCTAAGTGACATAAACCAGTCACAGAAAGACAAAATACTGTATTATTCCAATTATATATGAGGTATCCAGAATTGAGTGGTCAAACTCATGGAAACAGAGTAGAATAGTGACTGCTAGAGACTGAAGGGACAGGAAAACAGGGCTAAATGGGCACAGAGTTTCAGTTTTGCAAATGAAAAAGTTCTGGAGATGTGTTACACAACCATGTGAACGTGCTTCATTTTACTGAACCACACCTTTAAAAATAAAGTCGTGAATTTTATGTTATGTATACTTTAACCCTCCACACAAAAAAATAATGATTTTTAAGATTAAAAAAAATTCTGACACAGGCTATTACATGGATGAACCTTGAAGACGTTATGCTATGTGGAGTAAGCCAAACAAAAAATAGCTATTGCATGATTCCACCTACATGAGGTATGTAGTCATAGAGACAGAACATAGAATGGTGTTTTCTGGGGGCTGGAGAAGAGGAGGATGGGGAGTTATCATTTAATGGAGTTGGGGAAGAAGAAAAAGTTTTGGAGATGGATGGCAGTGATGATGGTACAACAGTACGAATGTTCTTAATGCCACAGAACTGGACACTTGAAAATGGTTAAGATGGTACATTTAATGCTATGTATATTTTGCCACAATAAGAAAAAAAACAAATAAAAGAAATAGAATATATTGCCAGCATTTAATAATCAACAGATTTATTGTAAACAATATCTGATAAGAGTGTGCCCATATTCAAAGATAGTGACAACTGGACTGAAGAGTGGCTACCAGACTTGGACAGCAATCATGATTTTTTTAACATCTTCATTTCAGTTTCTCTCTGCCATACTTGACTCAACATATTGCCTGCCTAGCCCCTGGAGTCAGCTGAGTTTATGGCACTGATACACAAAGATGTAAGTAGGAGGCAATAACTTTTGACTGTTTGACCACATGGAGTCAGCCTCCTTGCTGGAAATTGACAGTGATGGCTCAGATGTTTTCAAATTTGGTCAAACCTAGTGTAAGAGTGAAAAGGCAGGGCAGTGAAGGCACTATAAAGAGTCTTCTTACCTTTTATTAAGTAGTCACATCCTGAGGCCAAACTGGGATCATTTTTCAAAATAGTTTTCTTTGCTTTGTGGTTAGTGGCAATTCTCATCAGATTGTGTCTTGCTGTTACAAGTTATTGTCTTCCTGTGTATATGGCTGTGAGTTTTGTGTCTGCAATTGACATTTTAAATGTGTTTTTTTCTTGCATATTTCAATTCATTTTTACTGTCAATTGAGGACATCTGGATATTATATCTGTCACCCAAATATGTTCTATACCTTCTAGTTTTATGTCATAGATAATGTTTATAACGTCCTTTTAGACCTTTATTTAACATTACGATAGTCTTTTGAACAGGAGGGGAGAGGGGGAAGAGCCCAGGAGCAACTTCTCAGAGGCCTCCCCCAACATTGCCATTTAATGAAATAAAGCCTTGAATATCACTGGATCACTGGTTATGATGCAACTAACCACTGTCTGACCCTGTTCTTATTTCTCAAAAGTGTCCATAAGAACCATATGGTCATATTTATCCACTGTAATTTTCTGCTTTCCTAGTGTAGCATTCCTATCAAAGTCAGAGCTTTTAAAAATGTAGGGACTCAGCAGCATTCCTGTGGTACCCACGCTGTGATGGGTAAGTCTGGACATCGGGAGCAGTTGTGTGTGGCTGTGGCTGATGGAGCAAGTGTGCAGAATTCAGACTCAAGAGTTAAGGGAAGCCAGGTGGAGGGTTTAGCCAGGGAATGGAGATTTCATCATTTTATTTTGTGTTTCGGAGGCTAGAAATATGTCTTGGTGGTAACAAAGGAAAGCTTTTAGAAGTTTCTTTAAAGTTTTTTTCAGCGGCTAAAAACTCAGCAATTTTGAATCTGTAAGAAACTATGAATAATGCTTTCAGCCAGAACATTAAAGCTGCCTCTGGATGGGATTAGCATTTATTAAATAACAGCATCGTATGAATCTTACCACCAAATACCCAGCCTTATTAGATGCAGCCATCTACTCAAGAAAGAAAAACCAGAATCCCACCATGCAGGCCTCTTTTCCATTCACTCTGCTGCCAGGCAGCCCCGATAGTTCCACAGACCTGGCAAACATTCAAGCAGCCGGAAAATAAACAGAGCCTTTGCTTCCCATGCTGGAAGAACTGCACAGAGAAATAAGTAGAGCCCAAGGGAGTTTCTCAACTGACAAAGCAGCTGACATCTCATTCTATGAGTGTTAGAGACCCAGAGACCCACCGCACTAGTGTTGTCCCCAGACCAGGGAAGCCAAAAGTTCCTGTTCAGATTAGGACCTTATGTCAAATGGCAAATTAAAGATGTAACTGAAAAGCAGAGAATCATAGCCCTAAATGAACGTGTTCATGCAGAGAGCTGCCCAGGCGACAGTCAGGATGGCTGATGGGCCAAATGGGAACATTTAGAGTGAGGCAGTAGTGGACTCGATGATCCCTGGTCCCTACAAGGGGGATGATCAGAAAAGAAACAGACACGTAACTCTCTCCCACATACACATGGACTGAGAGTGTGTGTGTGTGTATGTGTGTGTGTGTGTGTGTGTGTGTGTGTGTGTGTTCAGACCAGACTATGGAATTAGGTCTGAGAACACACTAGTGGCTGTTTCCATCAGCCCAATTCTGGAAGAAATAGATGACATGCCCAGATTATAATAATTCAGAGTGTTTAAAAAAGGGACTGTTGACCAGAGTGTTAGTAGAGTGTACAGGAACCACAAGGGGAAGCATAGTATAATAACTTAAGAAAGAGGAGTTACTGATTTTTTGGCTGAAGAAGCAAGAGGAAGGAGCAGTTATAGAAACTGAGGGGCAGAAAAGATGCCCTGCAGAGGATCTAGTATCACAGCTGAGATCTGTAGATGAAGGATGTGGCCCCTCTGGCTATCCTGCAGGGAGAGGGCTGAGGAATACATGCCCTTCCCCTGCCTCTGCCAGTGCTCCACATCAGCCCCGACCAGAGGATAAGGGGCTGGTGGTATGACCCATACAGTCTCCCTGGTCAAGAGCAAAGTGGACAAGGGCAAAGAAGAGGTGCTGGGAGCAAAGAGAAGATATCACAGAAATAGAGAACTTTTTCTCTCTAGTGAATACTGTGAATCCCCCAAATTCAAGGCAGGTCTTAATTAATTAAGAAAGTTTGGCCCAGCATGGTGGCTTACAACCATAATACCAGTATTTTGGGAGGTCAAGGTGGGTGGATCGTCTGAGGTCAGGAGTTCAATACCAGCCTGATCAACATGGAGAAAACTTGCCTCTACTAAAAATCCAAAATTAGCCGGACGTGGTGGTGCATGCCTGTAATCCCAGCTACTCGGGAGGCTGAGGCAGGAGAATTTTTTGAACCCAGGAGGCAGAAGTTGCAGTGAGTCAGGATCGTGCCATTGCTCTCTAGCCTGGGCAACAAGAGCAAAACTCAGTTTAAAAATAAAAATAAATTTAAAAAATTTTAAAAAAGGAAGAAAAAAAGTTAATTTTGCCAAAGTTGAGGATGCACATGCCTATGATGACACAGCCTCAGCAGGTCCTGACAACATGTGTGACCGAGGTGGTCAGAACACAGCTTGGCTTTATATATTTTAGCGAGACATGAGACATTGATCAACATATTATAAAATGAACATTGGTTCAGTCCAGAAAGGCAGGACAACTTTAAGCAAAAGTGGGACAACTCAGGGAGGTCCCTTCCAGGTCACAGGTAGATGAGAGACAAATGGTTGCATTGTTTTGAATTTCTGATTAGCCTTTCCGACAGTCAGATATGCATTTATCTCAGTGAGCAGAAGATGACTTTGAATACAATGGGAGGCAGGTTTGCCCTAAGCAGTTCCCAGATTGAATTTTCTTTTTAACATAGTGATTTTGGGGACCCGAGATATTTTCCTTTCACCATACAAAGGGAAGCAAAAGGGGTGGGGGGTAATATTGAGAGCTTACTCCTAAATTCTAAATATCCTGAGATTAATTTTACATAACTTCTAGCAATTTCATTCCTATTTTGTGCCACACACTTTTAGACACTTTACAAGTTTTATTTCTTCTAATCTTTACAAACATCCTGTGATATAAATATTAGTATTGGCACATTACAAATGAGGAAAATGAAACTCAGAGATGCCGGGAAAACAGGTAGGAAAAGTTGCATGTAAGCCTGAAGCTACTGGACTCCAGGGGCTGTTGACTATTTTTTCCAGTGCTGGTCTATCACAGGTCAACACTGGGAAAGAAAAGAACCAAAGTGGCTATTAGCAGTAGGGTCTGTGTGGCCTCTTTTAATCTAATGAAAATCATGAACTCTCTGCCCAGATGCAGGAAAATGACGTGGCTCCAGTGAGCTAGCTTTCATCCGCAGTTCTGGTTGGAGAGAGTGGCCAGCAGTTTACAGTTGTAAATGGTTGAGTAGCTGGGAAACTGGTGGTGATATTCTTGGATGGACCACTTGCAGAGCCGATCTTTCTAATATACTTTCTAGGCATAAGAGAGTTTCATGCTGCCTTCATTTTTAGGAAATGGAGCATGTTGCCATGTCATGTGTTAAATTAGGTTTAGCCTAAGGCTGCCTTCTTACACATTTTAAGTTCGACCTAAAGGTTTCTCCGTACGTAGTAAACTGTAACCAAACTGGTTGTGTAAATAGACTGTAACCTATGCCTATCACTGTACCAATCACTGAGTTTTGACCAAAGGTGGCCAACTGTTTAAACCGTGTTCACATAAGGCAAACAAACACTGAGCTGTAACCAATGCAGACGTTTTGGTAACTTACTTTGTTTTTACTGTATGTCACTTTCCTTTTTCTGCCTATAAATCTCCTCTGACCATGCACCAGCACCTAAGTTGCTCTGAACCTACTTTGGTTTGAGGGGTTGGCCAATTCACCAATCATTCCTTGCTCAATTGAACTTCTGCTAAATTTAATTGGTCTGTTTTTCTTTTGACATATGAGATCCCCCTCACATATTGGTCTACTTTTTACTGAGTTTACCCTGAACAATGACCATGGAAATGATTGAAAGCTGCACTGCCATCATGGGACTTGCTAATTCAACGAATATTTATGTGCTAGACACTTTGGAGATGCATTGGTTTAAAGACAGAAAAGGTCACTACCCACACAGATGTTAGAGTCTAGCTATGAAACATGTGAAAAAAAAAACTTCAAATACAAGTATTAATAGACAGTAAGCAGCATGAAATGACAGGCTGTAACTGGAAGGTGACGTGGCTACTTTACACAGATAAGGAAAGATCTCTGCGAAAAAGTTGTGTTTAAACTCAGATCTGGGACAGGCGTGGTGGCTCATGCCTGTAATCCCAGCATGTTGGGAGGCCTAGGTGGGCAGATCACCTGAGGTCAGGAGTTTGAGACTAGTCTAGCCAACATGGTGAAACCCTGTATCTAATAAAAATACAAAAATTAGCTAGGCGTGTTGGTGCATGCCTGTAATCCCAGCTATTTGGGAGGCTGAGGCAAGAGAATCGCTTGAACCAGGGAGGCAGCGGTTGCAGTGCTCCGAGATCATGCCATTGCACTCCAGCCTGGGCAACACGTGCAAAATTCCATCTCAAAAATATTAAAAATAAATAAATAAACTCACATCTGTAGGATGGTCAGAGCCAGCCATGCATGGCACTGAGAGGGCATCCTGGCCAGTGGCACCAGAAAGCAGTGGGCCAGAAGGGGAACCATGTGAGATGATCATGGAGATGTGGGTCTAGGTTGCGTGGGGCTCCAGATGCCTTTTTTGTGGAAATCCTTGAAGATTTTAAGTGGGGAAACGCATGATATAATTGACATTTTTGAAAGTTCACTTATGCTGCTATGTGAGAAACGGGATGAAGAAAGAAGAACCAAACAAGGGAGAGCCTCTGAAAAGCTATCTTTGTGGTCTATGTGAAAAGCAATTTGTATCACAGCCATGGCCATGCATGTTGGGTGAAAATGAGGGGTCCAAGGGTATTTCAGAGGTAAAACCTCAAGAATTTTGATTGGGTTGGATGGGGTAATATAAAGGAAGAAAGCAAGAATTACAGTTAGGTGTTGTGCTCGAGAAACTGTGAATAGCGGTGATGTTAACTGAAAAGAGGAAAACAGGTTTGAAACTGCAAGAATTCCATTTTGCAAATACTGAGTTTGCAATTGCTTTTTGAGCATCCAAATAGAGTTGTCAAGTCATGTAGATGGTTTGCTAGTCTGGAATGCAAGTGGAAGCTGGAGAAACACCTTTGGGAGCTGTTTCATTTTATATGATACAGAAAGCATGAGACTAGATGAGATTCCATAAAGAGAGAGGATAGACAGGGGAAAAAAATGCACCCACAGCTAAGTTCCGAGGTTCTCCAGTGCTTGAAGCCTAAAGACAGGGAAAGTATGATTGTCCTTAAGCTACATTCTCACAGTTTCAAATCCTCCACTTTGTGATGCTGGAGCTAAAACCCTAGAAATAAAATGTCTTCTTGGTTAGCTGTTTCCTTTTAGGTTCTGCCAATAGAAGACATAAGAAGAAAACTATAAAGGTGGAGAAAAGAGAAGGACCCTCTACTGAAATACCTAGTGTGTTACTGTGTTCCATGACTGATAGGGAACCAGCAAAGTGTCCTGAAATGATAGGGAAACAGAAAAAACAAGTAAATGTGGCTTATAAGCCAAAATAAGTTGGATATATTAATTTACCTTACTCCGGGAATCATTTTCTTATCTATACGTATCTCATAATATCATGTTGTATACTGTAAATACACACAATAACATTTATTTAGAAAAGGAAACGTCAGGTCAGGTGCAGTGGCTCATGCCTGGAATCCCAGCACTTTGGGAAGCCAAGGCGGGCAGATCACAAGGTCAGGAGATTGAGAACATCCTGGCTAACATGGAGAAACCCCATTTCTACTAAAAATACAAAAGTTAGCTAGGGGTGGTGGCACAAACCTGTAGTGTCAGCTACTCAGGAGGCTGAGTCAGGAGAATCACTTGAACCTGGGAGGCGGAGGTTGCAGTGAGCTGAGATCTCACCACTGTACTCTGGCCTGGGTGACAGAGCAAGACTCTGTCTCAAACAAAAAACAAAACAAAACCAAACAAAAACAAAAACAAAAACAAAAAAGGGAAATGTCTCCAAAAATTAAATTAATGTGGTTAGGAGGAGAATTTTGCCTCAGAGGTCAGAAAAAATGGGAAAATAAGCAATTTATTGACTTTAACTAAATGTTGAAGACCTTGACTCTAGATATTTAATGGATTTGTTTTCTAGGTAAGGGTAGGAACATTACACTCTGACTCATACTAGCTGCCTTAAAAATTGGCATAACATGTTTTGCATTAGCTTTGGAGCAGCTTTTTTAAACAAAACAAAACCTAGAAACATAATTGACTGAGTCATTTATTTTAATACTTTATTCAAATATGTTTTATTTTTAAATAATTTCACATATGGAAGAGATAAAACATAGCAATTAGATACCCATGAACTCACCACCTGATTTAAGAAATAGAACTTTTTTATATGAAAATCTGCAATTACGTACCTACAAGTAACTACATTCTCTAATTACTAATTTTTGTATTTACCACACCTTTGTTTTTCTGCATAGTTTTAATACATGTGCATACTCCTAATATTTTGCTTACTCTTATTTGTTTTGTTTTTAATTTACAAAAGTTATATTGTTCCACATGGGTTTTTCCGAAGCTTCTTTTTTCTGAAGATGCATCTACATAATATATTTATTTTTTTATTATAAATATATAATATTATATTTCTCTGTCCTATTATAATATTTCTCTGTATAATCATAACATTATGTTCTCAGTTTCCTCTGAATTGACAATCGTTTACAATTTCCTGATATTACAAATAATACAGCTGTGTAGGATCTCCGTGCCTGGCTCCTCTTCCATGTGCACAAGGTACTCCCATCTTGTAAGAAATGTTCAGGGCATAGGGAAAGGCTAATCTCCAGTTTCACTAGATAATGTCAAGTTTTTTCCAAAATGGTTTTACCAAATCAACCTCCCTTCCACAATGTGTAAGCATTAACATTGCTCCTCATTTTTACCAGTTATTTGCATCATTTGATATTAACTTTTGCCATTCAGGAAGATATAAGTTATATTATATTGTATTTAATATGTATTTCCTAGATACTACTGATTTTGGATAGATTTTTATATTTTTATTGGCTGCTTGCTTTTCCTTTTCTGTAATCTATGTGTATCTTTTGTTCATTATTTCACCCTCTGGAATCCTTTGTCTAAATTTGATTGAGTTTGGGGAGTTCTTTGCATGGTCTGATACTAATATATTGTTAGTTATACCTATAAAAAATAATTTCTCCTACTTTATAACTTGTCTTTTCTTTCTCTTTATGGTCTTCTTAATTTTATTGCAATCAAGGTAATCACATTTACAGTTTGTGTCTTTATTAAAAAAATTTTCTCTAACTTAAATTCATAATCTTCTCATATTTTTAACTAGAAGTTTTTTAAATACTTCCTGTCTGACTAAAGTATTTAATTCCCTAGAATTGATTATTGTGAACTGTATAATGAATCTAATTGCATTTGCCATATAGATAATCAATACAATTGTTTTAAGTAGCTATCTTTTTAATTATTTTAGATTTCGATTCAGGGGTTACATGTGCAGGTTTGTTACAGGGTATATTTTGTGATACTGAGGTTTGCGTTTTTATTGATGCTGTCACACAAATAGTGAACATAGTGTACTATTACACAAAAGGAAATTTATCAAGCTTTGCCCCCCTCCCTCCGTGTACCCTCTATTAGTTCCAAGTGTCGGTTTTTCCCCTTCTTTATGCCCATGAGTGCCCAATGTTTACTTCCCACTTTTAAGTGAGAACATGAAATATTTGGTTTTCTGGGTTTTTATTTGCTTAGAATCATGGCCCCCAGCTGCATTCATGTTGCTTCAAAGGGCATAATTTTTTTTATGGCTATGTAGTATTCCATGGTGTATATGTACTTCATTTTCTTTAACCAGTTTACTGTCCATGGGCACCTAGGTTGATTGCATGTCTTTGATGTTGTGAATAGAGCTGAACTGAACATAGGAATGCATGTGTCTTTTTGGTAGAATAATTTATTTTCCTTTGGGTATCCAGTAATGAAATTACTGAGTCAAATGGTAGTTCTATTTTTAGTTTTTGAGAAATCTCAAAACTATTTTCCCCCGGAGGCTGAACTAATTTACATTCTCAACAACAGTATATGAGCGTTCTCTTTTCTCTACAGCCTCACTAGTATTTGTTATGTTTTGATACTTTTTAATACTGGCCATTCTGACTGGTGTGAAATGGTAGCTCATTGTGGTTTTGATTTGCATTTCTCTGCTGATTCGTGATTATGCGCATGTTTTCCTATGTTTTTGTGTTGCTTGTCTTCTTTTGAGAAGTATCTGTTTATGTCTTTCCCCACCTTTTAATGGGTTTATTTGGAGTATTTATTGTTGATTTGCTTAAGTTTCTTTTAGATTCTGGATATTAGTCCCTTGTTTGATGCATAATTTGCAAATATTATCTCCCATTCTATAGGTTTTCCATTTATTCCACTGATAGTTTCTTTGCTGGGCAGAAGCTCTTTAATTTAATTAGGTCCTACTTGTCCATTTTTGTTTTTATTCCATTTTTTTGAGGACTTAGTCAGAAATTCTATCTTTAGGCCAGTGTTTTGAAGAATACTTCTAGGATTACTTCTAGGATTTTTACAGTTTGATCATTTAATTTTGTAATACATCTTGAGTTAATTTTTACATATGTTGAGACAGGGGGTTTCAGTCTTACTCATATGGCTAGCCAGTTTTCTCAGCACCATGTATTGAATAGGGAAGTCTTTCCCCATTGTTTATTTTTGTCAACTTTGTCAAAGATCAGTTGGTTGTAGGTGTGAGGCTTTATGTCTGGGTTCTCTATTCTGTTCCATTGTTCTGTGTGTGTATTCTTGCACCGTGATCATGCTTTTTTGGTTTCTGTAGCCTCCTAGTATAGTTTGAAGTCAGTTAGTACGATACCTCTGGTTCTGTTCTTTTTGCTTGGGATTGCTTTGGCTTATTTAAGCTCATTTTTGGTTTTATATGAATTTTAGAATTTTTTTTCTAATTCTGAGAAAACTTATGTTGGTAGTTTGATAGGAATCATGTTGAATCTATAGATTACTTTGGGAAATATGGACATTATAACTATATTGACTCTTCCAATTCGTGAGCATGAAAGGTTTTTCCATTTGTTTGTGTCATCTCTGATTCCTTTCAGCAGTGTTTTGTAGCTCTCCTTGCAGAGATCTTTTATCTCATTGGTTAGATGTATTTCTAGGAATTTTATTTGTGTGGGGGGGGTATTGTAAATGGGGTTGGCTTCTTAATTCAGCTCTCAGCTTGAATTTTATTGGTATATAGAAATTCTACTGATTTATGTAAATTGATCCTGTATCCTGAGACTGTATTGAAGACTTTAGGAGTCTTGTGGCAGAATCTTTAGAGTTTTCTACGTATACAATTATATCACCATCAAAGACAGATAATTTGACTTCCTCTTTTCTAATTTGGATTCCTTTTATTTCTTTCTCTTGTCTGATTGCTCTGGCTGGGACTTCCAGTACTATGCAGAACAGGAATGGTGAGAATGAGCATTCTTGTCTTGTTCCAGTTCTTAAGAGAAATGCTTCCAGCTTTTCCCCATTCAGTAATTAGTATGATGTTGACTGTGGATTTGTCATACAGGGCTCTAATTATTTTCAGGTATATTTCTTCAATGCCTACTTAGTTGAGGGTTTTTGTCATGAAGGAATATTGGATGTCATCAAATAATTTTTCTGTGTGTAATGAGATGACCATATGGTTTTTGCTTTCAGTTCTGCTTATGGTGAGTCACATTTATTAATTTGTAAATGTTGAACCAACCTTGCATCCCAGGAATAAGGCCCACTTGCTTGTGGTGATTTAACTTTCTAATGTGCTACTAGATTCAATTTGCTAGTAATACTTTGTCTAGGATTTCCTTTTTCTTTCTTTCTTTCTTTCTTTTTTTTNTTTTTGAGACAGAGTCTTGCTTGGTTTCCAGGCTAGAATGCAGTGGCATGATCTTGGTTCACTGCAACCTCTGCCTTCAGGGTTCAAGGGATTCTCTCCTGTCTCAGCTTCTTGAGTAGCTGGGACAATAGATGCACAACACCACACCCAGCTAAATTTTTGTATTTTTAGTAGAGATGGGGTTTCACCATGTTGTCCAGGATGGTCTCAATCTCTTGACCTTGTGATCTGTCAACCTCAGCCTCCCAAAGTGCTGGGATTACAGGCATGCACCACCATACTGGGCCTGTCAATGATTTTTTACAACTATGTTCCTTAGGGATATTAGCCTCTAGTGTTTTTGTTTTGTTGTCTTTGCTAAATTTGGGTAGCAGAATGATACTGGTTTTAGCTCTTCTTTGTATGCCTGGTAGAATTCAGCCATGAATCCATCTGGTCCAGAGCTTTTTTGGGTTGGTAAGTTTTTATTACTGATTCATTTGCAGAGTTCATTATTTGTTCACAATTTCAATGTGTTCCTTATACAATCTTGGGAGATTGCATATTACTAGAAATGTATTCATTTTCTCTAGATTTTCTAGTTTGTGTGCATGGAGGTGTTTGTAATAGTCTCTGTGGGATCACTTTTGTCCTTTCTGATTGTAGTTATTTGGATCTTTTTTTGTTGTTAATCTAGCGGTCAGTGCTTTCAAATAATCAGTCTTTTGTTTTATTTATCTTTTGTGTATTTTTTGTCTCAATTTTATTTAGTTCTGCTCTTGAGGGAATGTGTTCTCTTTCCAGGTCCACAAGGGGGCGTAGTTTAAAGGGCAAGAACTTCAAAGCTCCATGCTCCCCTTCCATCTCTCTCCATCTGGGAGATTTAACGTTTTATGTTTAAATTTCACTGGCACGGGAAGAAACTAAGAGTCAATCACCCCAGCGGAAATTTAAGGGACTCCTTTCATTGGCCAGAGGAACTGGGGAAGGTGGGAATTTCTCCCAGGATAAATTCCCCTGCTCCTTCATCCACGCCAGATTTCCAGCTCTCTGGAATCCCCTCCCACATAGTGGAAGCTCCTTCCCCTCCTGGATTTCCCCTCTGGGGTCCCCTTCTATCCAGTGTGGAAGCTGTCTTTCCTCTCCTGGATTTCAACTTTCTGGATTCTCTCACTAAGTGTGAGGGGAGTTTTCCTTCTCTGGTTTTCTCCCTCTGGGAGCCCTTCTCACTCAGTGTGACAGCAGCTTTTCTTTCTCTCATTCAGTAAGAGAACTAGCTCTTTCTCTCTCCTCCTCCTTTTTCTCTTCATTTACCTAAATAAATCACTTTCTACAAACACTTTAGAATCTGGCATTTACTTTTACGAGTGCACTACACCGTGGTCTCCTCTCCCATTCTTGGGGAGTGATAGACCAAGAACCTGAAGAAACTTCTTCTCAGGGGAACTGAGGGCTCCCCTGAACCCCTAAACCCCAATACTCTGATTTTAGTTATTTCTTTTCTTTTGTAAGCTTTGGTTTCTTCTCATTTTTCTAGTTCTTGTATGTGTGATTTTAGATTGCTATTTTGAGATCTTTCCATCTTCTTGATGTAAATATTTTGCACTATAAACTCTCCTCAGAATATTGCTTTTGCAATTTCTCAGAGGTTTTGGTATGATGTTTCTCTCATAGAGAACCTTTACCTTCATGGTTGGATGTATTCATTTCAAATAATTTTTTGCTTTCTGCCTTAATTTTGTTATTTAACCAAAACCAATTCAAGAACAAGTTGGTTAGTTTCCATGTAATTGTGTGATTTTGAGAGTTCCTATTGGTATTGATTCCTATTTTTATTCCATTGTGGTCTGAGAATATGCTTGATATAATTCCTTCTTTTTAATCTATTGAGGCTTGCTTTACAACTAAGCCTGTTGTCAATCATAGCACATGTTCTTTGTGCAAAAGAGAATAAAGTATATTCTGTAGTTGTTGTGTGAAGTGTTCTGTAGATGTCTATTAGGTCCTATTGGTCAACTGGCAAATTTAAGTCGAGACTTTTTTTGTTAATTTTTCTTTTTTTTTTTTTTTAATTGTACTTTAGGTTCTTCCATACATGTGCAGTCATTCAGGATTTTTGCATAGGTCCATACATGGCAACGTGGTTTGCTGTCTCCATTCCCCCATCACCTATATCTGGCATTTCTTCCCATGTTATCCCTCCCCAAACTCCCCACCTCACTGCTGTCCCTCCTCTAGCCACCCCCAACAGACCCCAGTGTGTAGTGCTCCCCTCCCTGTGCCCATGTGTTCTCATTGTTCAACACCTGACTAAGAGTGAGAACACGCGATATTTGATTTTCTGTTCTTGTGTCAGTTTGCTGAAAATGATGGTTTCCAGATTCATCCATGTCCCTGCAAAGGACACAAACTCATCGTTTATATGGCTGCATAGTACTCCATGGTGAATATGTGCCACATTTTCTTTGTCCAGTCTATCATTGATGGGCATTTGGATTGGTTCTAGGTCTTTGCTATCATAAACAGTGCCACAGTGAACATACATGTGCATGTTTCTTTGTAATAGAATGATTTATAATCCTTTACCCAGTGATGGGATTGCTGGGCCAAATGGAATTTCTATTTCTAGATCCTTGAGGAATCGCCACACTGTCTTCAACAATGATTGAACTAATTTACACTCCCACCAACAGTGTAAAAGTGTTCCTATTTCTCCAAATCCTCTCCAGCATCTGTTGTCTCCAGACTTTTTATGATCGCCATTCTAACTGGCATGAGATGGTACCTCAATGTGGTTTTGATTTGCATTTATCTAATGACCAGTGATGATAAGCATTACTTCATATGCTTGTTGGCCTCATATATGTCTTCTTTTGAAAAGTGTCTATTCATATCCTTCACCCACTTTTGAATGGGTTTGTTTGTTTTTTTCTTATAAAACGGTTTTAGTTTTTTGTAGATTCTGGATATTAGTCCTTTGTCAGATGGATAGATTGCAAAAATTTTTTCCCATTCTGTTGGTTGTAGGTTCACTCTAATCATTGTTTCTTTTGCTGTACAGAAGCTCTGGAGTTTAATTAGATCCCATTTGTCTATTTTGGCTTTTGTTACCAATGCTTTTGTTGTTTTAGTGATAAAGTCCATGTCTTTGCCTATGTCCTGAATGGTTTTGCCTAGGTTTTCTCCTAGGGTTTTTATGGTGTTAGGTCTTATGCTTAAGTCTTTAATCCATCTGAAGTTAATCTTAGTGTAAGGTGTCAGGAAGGGGTCCAGCTTCTGCTTTCTGCACATGGCTAGCCAGTTATCCCAACACCATTTATTAAACAGGGAATCCTTTTCCCATTGCTTGTTTTTGTGCGGTTTGTCAAAGATCAGATGGTTGTAGATGTGTGGTATTTCCTCTGAGGCTTCTGTTCTGCTCCGTTAGTCTATATATCTGTTTTGATACCAGTACCATGCTGTTTTGATTACTGTAGCCTTGTAGTATAGTTTGAGGTCAGTTGGCATGATCCCTCGAGCTCAGTTCTTTTTGCTTAGAATTGACTTTGCTATGCGGGCTCTTTTTTGGTTCCATATAAAATTTAAGGTGTTTTATTTTTTCCAGTTCTATAAAGAAGGCCATAGGTAGTTTGATGGGGATAGCATTGAATCTATAAATTACTTTGGGCAGTATGGCCATATTCAGGATAATGATTCTTCCTAACCATAAGCATGGAATGTTTTTCCATCTATTTGTGTCCTCTCTTATTTCCTTGAGCAGTGGTTTGTAGTTCTCCTTGAAGAAGTCCTTTACATCCTTTGTTAGTTGTATTCCTAGGTATTTTATTCTCTTTGTAGCAATTGTGAATGGGAGTTTGCTCATGATTTGGCTTTCTGTTAGTCTGCTATTGGTGTATAGGAATGCTTGTGATTTTGCACATTGATTTTGTATCCTGAGACTTTGCTGAATTTGCTTATCAGTTTCAGGAGATTTTGGGCTGAGACAATTGGATCTTTTAAATATACAATCATGTCGTCTGCAAATAGAGGCAATTTGACTTCCTCCATTCTTAATTAAATACCTTTATTTATTTATTTTTTTTCTTGCCTGATTTCTCTGGACAGAACTTCCAATACTGTATTGAATATGAGTGGTGAGAGAGGGCATCCTTGTCTAGTACTGGATTTCAAAGGGAATACTTCCAGTATTTGCCCATTCAGTATGATATTGGCTGTGAGTTTGTCATAAATAGCTTCTATTATTTTGAAATACATTCTATCAATACCTAGTTTATTGAGAGTTTTTAGCACAAAGGGCTGTTGAATTTTGTTGAAGGCCTTCTCTGAATCTAGTGAAATAATCATGTGGTTTTTTTCTTTGGTTCTGTTTATGTGGTGTATTACATTTATAGACTTGCATATGTTGAACCAGGCTTGTATCCCCAGGATAAAGCCTACTTGATTATAATTGATTTGCTTTTTGATGTGCTGTTGCAATTGGTTTGCCAGTATCTTATTGAAGATTTTTGCATCTATATTAATCATGGATATTGGCCTGAAGTTTTCTTTTTTTTTTTTTTCTCTGCCG
>NW_016107708.1:1848631-1891115 GCF_001604975.1 Cebus imitator
TTTTTTTAAGATGAGGTTTCATCATGTTGATCAGGCTGGCCTCCTGACCTCAGGTGATCCTCCCACCTTGGCCTCCAAAGTGCTTGGATTACAGGGGTGAGCCGCTACACCAAGCTAGGATTCCTTCTTTTTATGTTGTTTGGAATCATTTCAGAAGGAGTGGTACCAACTCCTCTTTGTATATCTGGTAGAATTCACCTGTAAACTCATCAGGACCTGGACTTTTTTTGGTTGGTAGGCTATTAATTGCTGCCTCAACTTCAGCCCTTGTTATTGGTCTATTCAGGGTTTCAACTTCTTCTCGGTTTAGGCTTGGGAGGGTGCAAATGTCCAGGAATTTATTCATTTCTTCCAGGTTTACTGGTTTATGTGCATAGAGTTGTTTGTAGTAATCTCTGATGGTAGTTTGTATTTCTGTGGAATCAGCAGTGATATCTCCTTTATGTTTTTTATTGTATCTATTTACTTCTCTCTCACTCTTTTTTTTTAATTATTATTAATCTGGCTAGTGGTCTGTCTATTTTGTTGATCTTTTCAAAAAACTAGCTCTTTGATTTTTTGAAGGGATTTTTGTGTCTCTGTCTCCTTCAGTTCTGCTTTGATCTTAGTTATTTCTTGTCTTATGCTAGCTTTTGAGGTTTCTTTTTTTTATCTTGCTCCTCTAGCTCTTTCAATTTTGATGATAGAGTGTCACTTTTAGATCTTTTCTCACTTTTCACGTGGGCATTTATTGCTATAAATCTCCCTCTAGACACTGCTTTAAATATGTCCCAGAGATTCTGTTACACTGTGTTTTCATTCTCGTTAGTTTCGAAGAACATCTTTACCTCTGCCTTCATTTTATTGTTTATCCAGTGGACATTCAGGAGCCAGTTGTTCAGTTTCCATGAAGTTGTTCAGTTCTGAGTTAGTTTCTTACCTGAGTTCTAATTTGATTGCACTGTGGTCTGAGAGACTGGTTGTTATGATTTCTGTTCTTTTGCATTTGCTGAGGAGTGATTTACTTCCAATTATGTGGTCAATTTTGGAGTAGGTGCAATGGGGTGCTGAGAAAAGTGTATATTCTGTGGATTTGGAGTGGAGCATTCTGTAGATGTCTATTAGTTCCACTTGGTCCAGATCTGAGTTCAAGTCCTGGATATCCTTGTTAATTTTGTCTTGTTGATATGTCTAATATTGACAGTGGAAAGTTAAAGTCTCCCACTATTATTGTGTCTAAGTCTCTTTGTTGTTTGTTGAAACTTGCTTTAGGTACCTGAGTGCTCCTATATTGTGTGAATTTATATTTAGGATCATTAGCTCTTCTTGTTGCATTGATCCTTTTACCATTATGTAATGCTCTTCTTTGTCTCTTTTGATCTTTGTTCGTTTAAAGTCCATTTTAACAGAGACTAGGTTTTCAACTCCTGCTTTTTTTTTCTCTCTCTCTCTCCATTTGCTTGGTAAATATTCTTCCATCCCTTTATTTTTAGCCTATGTGTGTCCTTGCATGTGAGATGGGTTTCCTGAGTATGGCACATAGATGGGTCTTGAATTTTTATCCAATTTGCCAGTCTGTGTCTTTTGATTGGGGCATTTATCCCATTTACATTTATGGTTAATATTTTTATACATGAGTTTGATCTTGCCATTTTGATGCTAGCTAGTGGTGTTGTCCATGAGTTGGCACAGTTTCTTCATTATGTTGATGGTCTTTACCATCTGGTATATTTTTGGAGTGGCTGGTACTGGTTGTTCCTTTCCATGTTTAGAGCTTCTTTCAGGAGTTCTTGTAAGGCAGGCCTGGTGGTGACAAAATCTCTCAGCAATTGCTTGTTCATTATGGATTTTATTTCTCCTTCACTTATGAAGCTTAGTTTGGCTGGATATGAAATTCTGGGTTGAAAGCTCTTTACTTTAAGGATGCTGAATATTGGTCCCCACTCTCTTCTGGCTTGTAGGGTTTCTGCTGAGAGATCCGCTGTGAGTTTGATGAGCTTCCCTTTGTGGGTAAACTGACATTTCTCTCTGGCTTCCCTTAGCATTTTTTACTTCATTTCAACCCTGGTGAATCTGACGATTATATGCCTTGGGGTTGCTCTTCTTGAGGAATATCTTTGTGGTGTTCTCTGTATTTCCTATATTTGAACAATGGCCTGCCTTGTTAGGTTGGGGAAGTTCTTCTGGATAATATCCTGAAGAGTGTTTCAGCTTGGAATCCTTCTCTCCATCACACTCAGGTACACATATCAAATGTAGATTAAGTATTTTCACATAATCCTGTATTTCTTGGAGGCTTTGTCCATTTCTTTTTGCTCTTTTTTCTCTAATCTTGCCTTCTAGTTTATTTCATTGAGTTGATCTTCAATCTCTGATATTCTTTCTTCTGCTTTGTCAATTTGGTTATTGAAACTTGTGTATGCTTCGCAAAGTTCTTGTGCTGTGTTTTTCAGCTCCTTCAAGTTGTTTATATTCTTCTCTAAGCTTTTTGTTCTAGTTAGCATTTCATCTAACCTTTTTTCAAGGTTCTTAATTTCTTTGCATTGGGTTAGAACATGTTCTTTCAGCTCAAATAAGTCTGTAATTAACCACATTCTGAAAGCTCTTTCAGTCAATTCATCAGACTCATTCTCCATCCAGCTTTGTTCCCTTGCTGGTGAGGAGTTGTGATCCCTTGGAGGAGGAGAGATGTTCTGGTTTTTGGTGTTTTCATACTTTTTGCACTGGTTTCTTCCTATCTTTTTGGATTTATCTACCCTTGGTCTCTGTAGTTGGTGACTTTCAGACGGGGTCTCTGAATGGACATCAACAAAGCTATTTCTTTCTGTTTTTTAGTTTTCTTTCTAACAGGCCCCTCTGCTGTAGGACTGCTGGAGGGTCACTCCAGACCCTGTTTGCCTAGGGATCACTCACAGGGGCTACAGAACAGTAAGGGTTGTTGCCGGTTTCTTCTGTTATTTTCATGCCAGAAGGGTATCTACCAGATGTCAGCCCGAGCTCTTCTTTATGAGACACCCCTTTGGATATACAGGGGTCAGGGAGCTGCTTGAGGATACAGTCTGTCCCTTATAGGAGCTCAAGTGCAGTGCTGGGAGCTCCATTGTTCCATTCAGAGCTACTGGGCAGGTACGTTTAAGTCTGCTACAGTGGTACTCATAACCACCTCTTTTCCCAAGTGTGCTGTTGTGGGAAGGTGGGGCTTTATTTATAAGTTCCTGATGTGCTGCTGCCTGTTTTCAGAGATGCCCTTCCAGCAAGTCTAGTCACAGTCTATCAGCAGAGGTGTTGCTGAGCTGTCACAGACTCTGCCCAGCTGCTGTGTAAACTTCCTTGCCATTTCGTTTACAGAGGTACAGTTAGAACTGCCTTGGTAATGGCGGTCTGCCTCAGTAATGGTAGAATGCCTCGGTTATAGTGGACTGACTCAGTAATGTTGGACTGCCTTGATAATGGTGGATATCCTTCCCCCTACCAAGCTGGACCATCCCAGGTCCAGCTGTACTTGCTGCGAAACTCTCAATCCAGAGTGTTTCAGATTGCTAGTCTTGTGGGGCTTTGTGGGGCTTTGACCCACTGAGCCAGATCACCTGGCTTCCTGTTTCAGCCCCCTCTTTTTCAGTTGAATGGGTGGCTCTGTCTCCCAGGTGTTCCAAGCACCAGTTGAAACAGCCACCCAGATTTGTGTGAGTTTTTGTGTGGAAACCCATGGCACCGGCTGAAACAGCCATGCTGGAAACTCATGGTGCTTTTCTGCCCAGGAATCTCCCTTGGTCTGCAGTAAAAACTCATTTAGAAATGTGGTGATCACTCACCCTCTGCATTGTTCTCACTGGGAGATGCACTCCAGAGATGTTTCTATTTGGCCATCTTGGATCCTCCCTTTTGTTAATTTTCTACCTCAGTGATCTGTCTAATGCTGTCATTGGGGTGTTGGAGACCCCACTATTATTGTGTGGCTGTCTAAATCTTTTCCTAAGTCAATAAGTAATTGTTTTTTGAATCTGGGTGCTCCAATGTTGGGGAAATGTATACTCAGAATAGTTAAATCTTTCACTGATTTGAACGCTTTGTCATTAAGTAATGTCCTTATTTGTTCTTTTAGTTAACTAATGTTGGTTTAATGTCCATTTTATTTGGTACAGGGGTAGTGACCTCTGCTCTTTTTTATTTTCCATTTGCATGATAGTTTTTTTTCCCCATCCCTTTACTTTGAGCCTATTTGGGTCAATTACATATGAGATAGGTCTCTTGAAGAGAGTAGAAAGATTAAGTCTTTTTAATTCAATTTGCCACTCTGTTTTTTAAATGTAGTGTGTAGGCCATTTGCATTCAAGGTTAACACTGATGTGTGAAGCTTTATACCTGTTGTAGTGTTGTTAGCTAGTAGCTTTGTGGTCTTATTTGTGTAGTTGCTTTATAAGGCATGTGGACTGTATGCTTACATGTGCTTTTGTGGTGGCAAGTATCATTCTTTTGTTTCCATGTTTAAAGCTCCCTTAAGCATCTTTTTTCTGGCCAGTTTGGTGGTGACAAATTCCTTTAGCAATTGCTTGTCTAGGAAAAATTTTATTCCTCTTTCATTTATGAAGCTTATTTTGGTGAGATATGAAATAACTGTCTGGCATTTATTTTCTTTAGGAATGCTAAAAATGTGCCCTAAATGTCTTCTCATTTGTAAAGTTTCTGCTGAGAAGTGTGCTGTTAGTCTGACAGGCTTTCCTTTATAGGTAATATGGTCCTTTTCTCCAGCCACCTTAAGGACTTTTCCCTTTGCGTTGACCATGGATAGTCTGACGATTATGTGCCTTGGGGATGCATCTTGCATAGTATCTTACAGGAGTCCTTGTGATTTCTTGTGTCTGCATGTCAACCTCTCTATCAAAACCAGGGAAATTTTCCTGAATTATATCTTCAAATATGTTATCCAAGTTGTTGGATTTATCTTATTCTCTCTGGAATGACAATAAGTGGTAGATTTGATCACTTTACATTATCCCATATTTCTCAAGAGCTTTGTTAATTCTTTTGTAACTTTTTTTCTTTATTTGTGTCTGAATGGGTTGATACAAAGGACAGGTCTCAGAGCTCTGGAATTCTTTATTCTGCTTTGTCTAGTCTGTTGCTAAGATTTCCAACTGTATTTTGAAATTCCTATAGTAAATTTTTCAATTCCAGAAGTTCTGTTTGTTTCTTTCTTAATATAGCTAGGTCATCTTTCAAATCCTGAATCATTTTTCTGTTTTCTTTGTGTTGGATTTCAGCTTTCTCTTGGGTCTCATTTTCTTGCCTCCCATGTTCTGAGTTGTGTATCTGTCATTTCAAACATTTCATTTTGATTAGAATCCATTGCTAGGAAGCTATTGTGCTCCTTCAGAGGTGAAAAAACACATGGCTTTTAGTATTTTCAGAGTTCTTGCACAAGTACCTTCTTATCTCAGGGTGCTGACATTTCTTTTTTTGAATTTGCCATCATTTGGATGGTACTTTTTTATTTTTTATTATTTTTTCTCTTGAGGGTATAACTGTGGTATATGTTGTATATGATTGATAGGCTTCATTTCTGAGCACTCTCAGAGGCCCACAGCTATGTATGGATTCCTTGGTTTCAGATAGTTTACTATGTTGGCTTTCTCAGACATTACTTGGTGTAGGAAAATATTTTTGCTTGATGGCATAATTCAGGCTGCAGTCCGGTGGATGGCACTTAAGAGTAATAGCCAGTTGGAGACTTATTCTGCATGTGATCACCCTTAGTGCAGATGGGGGTGCTATGGGAGAAGTCAAAAATCACACTCCCCAGCACAGCTGGTCTTGAGCAGAGATGGAGCAACTGGAAAAGCCCAGTAAGTGCCTCTTTCAGCTCACACTCCTAAAACTCTAATGAGAAGAACTGCTGCCATGTCCACAACAGTGCACTTGCCAGGAGGGCTGGGGTCAAGAGATGACCCCCATTGCAAGTCTGTTCCTGGCCTTTGGTGTTGCATCTTCAGCAGTTGGTGCTGTGCTCTTGTTTCCTTGGGCTTTTGTGGGTTGCGTCCACCTCCCACCCCTAGAGGCAGTCCTCACAACGATTAGATTTCAAGATAAATGGGATATGCCTCCCTCCCTCTCCTGATACCTGGTGCAGCACTCTCCCCCAAATGACCAAGGGAGCAGGCTGGAGTACCCAGCAGTGGCACATGAAGACTGGCTCCATGTGGCAAAGCTGTCCCTGAATGCAAGTCACGCCACCTGGGAGAACCACCCTTTATCATCTCTCCCCGCATTCCAGTACTGCAACAGGAAAGAGCCTAATTCCATACGTACTGCTGGGACACTCTCCACACTCGCTACTCAATTCTGACTGTAGGGGTCCTTCTCCTGCTACAGAGCAAGCACTCTAATCTCCGGCCAAAGACTAAAATGTCTGTAGTGGCCACCATTGCCAAACACTGGCTGTATCATCCCAGATTAAAAATGGCATCCTTCTCTCAGTCCATATCTGGGAAAATGCCTGCAGCTTTTTCTAGTATCTTTCCCTCTCTCTGCCTCTCAGCCCTTCCCCATGCTAATTCTTGGGCTTGGGAGAAACAGGATGTTCTCCCTTGGACTGGGTTGCACCAATCCCTAGTGAGACTGGCTACTCCTCTCACGTACTTAGGCTTCACTCACTTTGTCAGCAAAACACTATACAGTGGCTGCTTTGTCCATTTTGTCCGTGCTCTCTTTACAAGCTTTGAGGCGTCCTTCACTATTCTGATGAATTTCCATTGTCTTTCTTGAGTAAAGTCTCGTAGAGTTGATCTTTACATACTATTTTGCTATTTCCAAGTGGCTGAAGCACACTGAAACCTCTAATCTGCCATCTTGGAAAAAAAAAATACTCACTCTAAGCTTTCTTAAAAGTCTGAAATGCTGACTCTATCACAATTCAAATTTTTCTGTTGCTGGGCTCTAAATTATGTTCTGTTGATTTTGTTGTGTATCTCTTTGCTAGTAATACTTATTGCTCAAGCATACAAGTTGTAATATCTACTAGGGCACTATCCATCAGCCTTTTTCTTCCTTTTGAAATATGCTGTAGCTTTACATGACATTGTTCTCTTAAAAAAAAATTTAGAATCAGCTTGTCAGTTTCCAAAAAAAAAAAACTATCTCAGTATTATTACTTAGGTAAAAAAAAAAAATTTGTATGTCCTTTGGGGGTGAATTGACATTTTAAACGTATTCAGTCTTCCTTTCCATAAACGTGGTATATCTCTTCATCGAATTTAATGTGATTTAATGTCTTCCCATAAAATTTTATAATTTTGTCAATGTAGATCTCTATAGTCTCTGTTAAATGTATTCTTGGTTCATTACATTTTTGGTGGCTGTTATTAAATCCATCTTTTAAAATAATGACATTTTTTATTCTTTGTTGCTGGCATAAAATATGATTTATTTTTGGATCTAGAATATATGTATAGCAAACTTTCAAAATCATTCTTATTATTTATAAATATTCAACTATAGAATCTTTAAGGTTAGCTATATTTACGTTTATATCATATATAACTGGTAACAATTTTCTTCTGCTTTCATAAATTTTAATTCTATTCTTGTTTTACTGTACTGGCTAGGATCTCCAGAAGACTAAAGCTATGTATATTGCTTCTGGTTTTAAAGGAAACTGTTCTAGATTTTTATTACTGAATAACTTACATGCAGTCAGTTATTAATAGATATCCTTTATGAGATTCAGGAGCTCCCTTCTATTATTAGTTTTCTAAGGATTTTATTACTGACTACATGTGAACAGTATGGGTAGATTCTCTGAATCTATTGATGTGTTTTTCTCCTTTAGTCCTTCATGTGGTGAAATACAGTAACAGGTGCTCTAATGTTAAGTTATCCATGCTTTCCTGGATAACCTGTATCAGACACAATACATTATCTTTCTATATACTATGGATTTATTTGACAAATATTTTTAGGCTTTTGCTCCCAATTCATGTGTGGGATTGGCCTATAATTTTGTTTCTTATACTGTCCTCATATGGCTTTGTTGTTATTCTTAAAATAAAATTATATTCTCTAGTGGAATATGCTTACTCTTAGAATTGTCTGTTACTTCAGTATTTGGTACAATTCAAATACAAAACTCTCAGTCTTTTGTTGCTGCCATTGTTTTTGTTTTTTGTTTTTGTTTTTGAGATGGAGTTTCGCTCTTGTTACCCAGGCTGGAGTGCAATGGCATGATCTCGGCTCACCGCAACCTCCGCCTCCTGGGTTCAGGCAATTCTCCTGCCTCAGCCTCCTGAGTAGCTGGGATTACAGGCACGCGCCACCATGCCCAGCTAATTTTTTGTAGTTTTAGTAGAGACGGGTTTCACCATGTTGACCAGGATGGTCTCGATCTCTTGACCTCATGATCCACCCGCCTCGGCCTCCCAAAGTGCTGGGATTACAGGCGTGAGCCACTGTGCCCGGCCTGTTTTTGTTTTAGTATTTTCACTGCAGATATTTTTTAGTCACTGGTTTATTTTATATTTTTTCCTTTTTGGCTCAATTTTAATGAATTGTACTTTCTAGTAATTTTGCTTTCTTTTTCAAGTTTATAAAGTACCTGTGTGACCTTATTAATTTGTAATCTCTATTATATATTTTGGCATGCCCTCCTTTTTTAAATTCTTAATATTAATTTTATTTCTCCTTTATTCAATCTTTTTGAATATTTTCAAGTGATTTTTTTAAAAAACTAAGTGGGCACTATATTTCTTTTCTTTTCTTTTTTTTTTTTTTTTTGGTCTATAGTTTGACATTTACTTTCAAATTTCTTAAGTTGAATTTTTAGAGTGTACAGGTTTTCACATTTTCTTTTTTCCTAATATGAGCATTTAAACTTTCAAGTTTCTCTTGAATTACTGCTTCTCTGCATTTGACAGACTTCAATATTTAGTAGTTTTATTTTTTCACTCTAAATATTTTCTAATATTTATTATGATTTTTTTGACCTATGTATTATGTAGAAGTGTGTATTTTTAATTTCTAAACATGTAGGACTTTTGAAGTAAAAAAATGCTTTTATTGTTGAAATATAATGAAATTACATTATTGATAGGAATTATGATTTGTGTGCTAATCATTCTTTTACATTTGTTGAGTGAAGTTTGATTAATATCCCAGTACATGGACAACTTTGGTAATTATTAATGTGTGTTTGAAAAAAAAATGTAGTTTCCAATTACTGAGTGCATAGTTCTGTTTCTCCATCCGACTGAACTTGTTAATTGGGCTATTTGCATCTTCTATATTCTTTCTAGCTTTGCCCATTTGTTGTCTCTTTGACCTTGTACTACCAGTTTATACAACACTAGAAGAATTATTTACACAGAGCTTTGTTCTCAACTGGCTATGCATGAAAATCATCCATGAATTTTTTATTTTCATTTGTTTACTATTTATTTTTTAGAGATGAGGTCTCACTTTGTTACCTAGGCTGGAGTGCAATGGCACAATCATAGCTCACTGTAGCTTCAAACACCTGGCTCAAGCAATTTTCCTTCCTTAGCCTCCTGAGTACCTGGAATGTGTGTGCCACCATGCCCAGACAACCCCCATAAAATGAAAATACTTGTTACCTTCCCCCATTCTGATTCAATATCTCTGAGTTGAGGCCCAGAAAACTGCATTTGTAAAGGCCTCGTATCATTACAAAAGTGATCAAGATCAAGGAGCCCTATTTTGGATCTGGTGCAGTGGCTCATTCCTGTAATGCCAGCACTTTGGGAGGCTGAGGTGGACAGATCACTTGAGCTTGGGAGTTTGATACCAGGCAAAAACCCTATCTCTACAAAAAATACAAAAATTACCTGGGTTTGGTGGTATGTGCCTGTAGTCCCAAATACTCAAGAAGCTGAGACAGGAGAATCACTTGAGCCCAGGAGGCAGAGGTTTCAATGAGGTGAGATCACACCATTATTCTCCTTCCAGCTTGGGCGATGGGAATAAAATTCTATCTCAAAAAAAAAAAAAAGTATATATATATATATATATATATATATATATTGCTTGTTAGATTATTCTTGATTATATTCCTACTGATGTCTTGCAAAATAAATTATCCTATACATTAAGAGTGAGCCCTCTCTTAAATCTATGCTATAAACAAGATCGTTAAACACTTCAGGATAGCTATGGCAAATGCGATTTGTGACCCTTTGTGAATTCCTAATAATACCAGCAAAGGGAAACCTAGTCTAAAACAATCACAGCAGACAATACCTAGGCCTGGGTCCTCAGAAGAGTAACAGGAGAGTCTCTCCAGTTTCGGTACCTTATTACTCTTGTTAGGCATTTATAGAGAAACACAGGACACTAGTTTGCCAGGGGATATAAGAAAAAAGTCTTTAACAAATACTCAGGAAGGGAATTGAGCATAAGTAATCTGGTGTGGTACAAGGACCTGCAGGGATGAAATCACCTGAGAGCTTGTTAGAAATACAGAATCTCAGGCCCCACCCTAGACTTCTGAGCCAAAATCTGCTTTTTAACAAGATCCCCAGACACTTTGTATGTATATTCAAGTTTGAGACACACTTTAAAAATGCAGACAGATTCACATTTCTAACAAGCTCCCCAATGACGCCGATTCTTCTAGTACAAGGACACACTTTATATAGTAGGGTTTATAGTACATGAGGTTAAACAGAGGGATTTACTTAAAACCATTCAGGATTTTACCTGAATATTACCGGCACCAAAAAATGCTATGTGGGCTTTGGATGTTTATGAAATCCAAAGAGCACATCCTCCTGCAAATTTAATATAATATGGAAGGGTACAGAATGCTGTCTTTGTCAACCAGTAGAGGGATTCAAATACCCAAGGGAAGAATGCCAAAAACAATTAGAATCTCTCACCTTCTTTGTTGATTTCTCTGCACAAGGCAGTCTGCTCCTGCCTGTCTGCCTGAAATTCACAAATTCTCCTCTGCAAATTTTCATGGGCAGGCTGCAGCTTTCTGCCCTCTTTGTTTTTCATTGCCGTCATTGGACTATCTGCTATCTTAAGCAGCCACAGCTGGGGAAGGAATCCACGAAGAACATATTTTCCTATCGAAATGAGCAATATGTTTTTAGTTTGTTTTTTACAACTGAGCAGCTTGCACACAGCCTGCACTCACATCCCTGCCTGGTTCATCCTAGGTCTGTCCATTTGGGCTGCATTTCTGAAAGTCAAGCTGGTTTAGAGGTCAAGCAAAACAGAGCCTGGACCTTCCTTGGGACAGGTTCAATGCTCATGGTCCTCACTGGCCTTTTGCTGAAGTACAACCTATCGTTCTTGGTAAAGATGAAGCTTATCTCTCAGGGTGTGTTCAGAAAGAGCTCTGTGATGGTATTCCTGGAGTTTTGAATATTAAAAAAAAAATTTTTTTTAAGCTCTGATAACTTGGAGAACAGTGTATGTGGACACAAAGGCTTTGGCTCTTTCTTTCCTCAAGTTTCTTGAACACATTGTTTCTCTTTGTTCTTGCTTTGCAGATTGCTGGAAAGCATTTTGATGCCAATGTGATTCTCATTCCTTCCCTCCCCGTATGATCCCTTTTGCATGGAGGCCCAGAGGGTATTTTCTTATCCTTATCTTTAAATTGTAAAACTTTCACAAGGATATATCTCAGAGTCGAACATTACTGGTTAATTTTCCAAACATACAAGGTAACATATTAATATACAGATACAGATCTCTTTCATTTACAAACTTTTAAAATTGCAGTTATAAATGTTAGTTGCATTTCATATTTTGTCTTTCTGCTTCAGAGATTCCAATAATAGGTATTCTGGATATTCATTGCCTATCTTCCGTTTGTATTTTCTGATTCTTTTAACCTCTATCTTAATTGTATTTATTTCTTTTTATTCTGTTTTATTATTTCACTTCATTATCCTATGGAAACATATTATTTATTCTTCGTTTCTTAGACTATCCTTTTCTTACAAATTCTGTCCTGAATTTGATCAGTTCTTATTTTACATATATATATACATATATATATATATATATGTATATATATATATGGGTCATTTTTCTTCTGGGTTTTTAATTTTAACTCAAAGTCTTAAATTTTGATCAAGAAGCTCTTTAATATCTGCAAATTCTTGTTTAATAGTATTTCATTTTTGTTAACCTATTATGTTACAGTTTTTTTCTGTTTCATTTTTGTTTTAGAGAAAGATTTTATCATTTATTTAATGATATTGCATCTCACTTTCTATTTATGCTTGTTTGTGTGACTTCTGCCTCTTATTTTCTTTCCTTTTAAAATGTATCCTATTTTACTAAATCAGCAATTGATCCCCTTTAGATGGGGAGAGTAAAAACTTTTAGAAAGGCTACTAGGTTTCCCAGTTCAAGAGCATCCTTCTCTCTCGGCGCAGAGAGAATTCCTTTGGGGATAAAAATCATGAATGGAGGAAGCTAAAATGTCTTCTGATTGGTCAATTCTCTCTCTCTCTCTCTCTCTCTCTCTTTTCTTTTTCTTTTTTTCTTTTTTTTTTTTTTTGATAGAATTGTGAACTCCCTCTAAATGCTTCCTTCTTCATTTACCACCAGCCCACCTAGAGATACATTTCCCTTTCTAGCCACCTCCTCTTCAGTAGAACAGGGTCATCCAGGATTACTTCTTTGATTCTGCACATTTTCAAGTCTGTTTATTTAAATTATTTAGTAATCAGTGTTCCAATTTATGAGGACTCTGACCTGTTTTATAATTTCTCACCCATGGTGAAATCCTCTTTCTAAAAATAATGTTATCATTGTCCATTGCCACTGTGACCTGCCGCACTCGACTCTTGTTTATTGATTTTCTGCCTGACTATCCACACTGAGCTGGGCTCCAGAGCAAGCTCTAGTGTGGATGTTTATTCCCCCATTTGCATTTAATTCTCTCTCTGAATTGTACTTCTAAATAATGCATGGGTAAAAAAGAGATCGAAATGGGAAATGGGTAATTTAAAACTGAATGATGATGAAAACACAACATATCAAATTACAGTCATGATGGAAAACAGTATGGAAGCACCTAAAGAAATAAAAAATAGAACTACCATAAGACCCAGCAATCCTTCTTCAGGTTTTATGCCAGAAGGAAATTAAATCCTTTCCTATCATAAAGATATCTGGACTCCTGTATTCATTGCAGCTTTATGCACAGTAGCCAAGATGTGGAAACAGCTTAAACGTGTGTTAAGGAATTAATGGATAAAGAAACTGAAACTGGGCCAGGCGCGGTGGCTCACACATGTAATCCCAGCACTTTGGGAAGCCGAGGTGGGCAGATCACGAGGTCAAGAGATTGAGACTATTCTGGCCAACATGGTGAAACCCCGTCTCTACTAAAAATACAAAAATTAGCTGGGCGTAGTGGCGCTTGCCTGTAGTCCCAGCTTCTCGGGAGGCTGAGGCAGGAGAATTGCTTGAACCCAGGAGGTGGAGGTTGCAGTTAGCCAAGATTGTGCCACTGCACTTCAGCCTGGCGCCTGGTGACAGAGAGACTCTGTCTCAAAAAAAAAAAAAAGAAAAAGAAAAAGAAACTGAAACTGTAATACATATACAAAGAATGTGACCTTACCATTTGCCACATTATAGATAAACCTGGATGACATTATGCTAAGTGAAATAGTGAAATAAGCTGGACAAAGAAAGAAAAATATTGTATAATCTCATTTATATGTGGAATCTTAAGAAAAATCAAATATACAGAAAGAACAAAACAGTGGTTGCCAAGGGTGGAGAGGAAAGGAGTTTTGAAGGAAATGGGGAGATGAAGGTCAGAAGATACAAAGCAACAAATACGTAGGATGAACAAGTCTTCTGGTCTAATGTACTACCTGAGGACTATGGGTAATAAAATTATGCTGTATTTGAGATTCATGCTGAATGAGTGGATTTTTGCTGTTCCTGACACAAAAACAAAAAAAGGCAACTATGTAAGGTGATAGATATGTTACTTTGTTTCAATAGTAACCATTTTACTACCTACACGTATACCATAACTTTATGTGGAATATCTTGAATACACACAGTAAAATTTATATTTAAGGGCAGTTTATCATTAAGCACTGATATTTTAAAATAAGAGTGTTATCAATTCAATGATCACAGCTTTTTTTTAAAAAAGAACAGATTAAAAAAATAAAGTAAGGAAATCGTAAAAACTAGAGTTAAATCATTGAAATAACTGAACAACAGGGGAAACAACTAGTGAGCATAGTACCCAGTAGGCAGCTCCTCTTCTTCTGTCCTGTCTCTGACAATCTTCAGTGTCTATCATTCCCGTCTTCATGTCTATGTGTGCTGAATATTTACCTACCACTTATAAGTGAGAACATGCAGTATTTGGCTTTCTGTGTTAGTTCAGTTAGGATTATGTCCCTCAGCTCTATCCATGTTGCTGCAAATGACATGATTTCATTCTTTTTTATGACTACATGGTACTTCACAGTGTATATTGGGCACTACGTTCACTACCTGGGTCCAGTATTGCCGTGTATCAACCCTACACATGTACTCCCTGCAACTAATCTAAAAACAGCTGAAATTTTATAAAAAAAAAAAATGAAGAACAGATAATAACTCAAGCTTTCACCTTAGCAAATGACAAAAATAAGAGCATACAAAACTCAAGGCAGGTAAAAGGAAAAAAAAAGACAAAAAGCTTCTTTGAAAAAGTCAGTAAAATTAATAATCCTTTAGCTAGACTGGCCTGATGGGGGAAGAGGAAGAAGACATAAATTACCAATTTTAGAAGTGGAAGGCGACATCACTATAGTTTTAAAGGGGTACTAAATATTTTGACAAGTTACTGCCAATGAATCCAATGACTTAGATACAAGAGAGAAATTCCTGGAAAGACACAAGCTGCCAAAACTCACTCAGGAAGAAATAGATCATTTTAAAATTCCTATTTTTTTTTAAAGAAATTCAATTTGTAGGTTTTTTTTTTAACATTCACACAGACACATACACACAAACCCAAGCACTTATGATTTCATAAATTTTATCAAACCTTCAAGGATATAATCATGACAATTTCGCACAAACCCTTCCAGAAAATTGAAGGAAAGGGAATACTTCCTAGCACATTCTATGAGGTCAGCAATACTTTGACACCAATACCAGATAAAGGCATTATAAGAAAAACAAAAGTTGCACACCTATATCCTTAATAAATTTATATATAAAACTTATTAACAAAAACTTGAGTAAAGCAAATACAGTAATGCACAAACAGAAAAATGTGTTATGACCAAGGAGGCTTTTCACAGGAATGCAAGATCTATTCATATTTAATATCAAATAATGTGATTCACCATAATAACGGACCTATAAAAATTATCTCAACAGATGCAGAAAGAGCATTTGACAAGAATCAGCATTCATCCCTGATAAAAGTTGGATATAAATGTTTTCAACAGGACAATGAAGTGTATTAAAAACCTACAGGTAATATCATACTTAATGCTGAAAGACTGAAAACTTTGTCTAAAATTAGAAACAAGGTAAAGATGTCCATTCTCACCACTGTTTTTTAAAATAGTGCTGAAATTTCCAGCCAGTACAATAAGACAGGAAAAGGAAATTAGAGGCACCGAAATTAGAAAGGAACAATTAAAATTATGTCTCTCTGCAGGCCTCATCTATTCGACATTATTCAGGAGACTCTAGTTAATGCAATAGGTCAAGATGGAAATTAAATACATCTTGATTACAAAATAAGTAAAAATGTCTTATTTACAAATGACATAATGATTTATGTAGAAAATTCTGTGGAGCCAATGCAAAAGTTTCTAGAATTAATAAATGTGATAAAAAATATTGCAGCACAAAAAACAATTACTTTACAAAAATAAATAATATTTCTATAGACCAGCAGCAAATATTTAGAAATTGAAACAAAATATAGTATCACTTATAATTACATTTAAAATATGGATAAATCTGGAAAAATACATGTAAACTCTGTGCACTGAAAACTATAAAATTTGGTTGAGAAAATGTAAAAATTTAAATATAGAGATACATATAGTACCTTGAAATGGAATATTATTTATTTTTATTATTGTTTTATTTTTTGAGACAAGGTCTCACTCTGTCACCCAGCCTGGAGTGCAGTGGCACAGTAACTGCTCACTGAAGTATCGACCTCCTGGGCTCAAGCAGTTCTCCTACCTCAGCCCCCTGAGTAGCTGGAACTACAGGTGGGCACCACCACACCCAGCTAAATTTTTGTATTTTTTCATACAGTTAAGAATTTGTCATGTTTTTCAAGCTTGTCTCAAACTCCTGAGTGATCACCTGCCTCATCATTCTTTTTAAGATTTAAATTAGTGTTAAACAAATCTGTAGATTTACTGTGTTCCAAACCAAAATCTCAGTAAACTATTTAAAAGTATAAATTGAATCATGAGACTTTGCTAAAGTTGCTTATCATCTTAAGGAGATTTTGGGCTGAGACGATGGGGTCTTCTAGATATACAATCATGTCGTCTGTGAATAGAGACAATTTGACTTCCTCTTTTCCTAATTGAATATGCTTTATTTCTTTTTCTTGCCTGATTGCTCCGGCCAGAACTTCCAATACTATGTTGAATAGGAAAAGTGAGAGAGGGCATCCTTGTCTAGTGCTAGTTTTCAAAGGGAGTGCTTCCAGTTTTTGCCCATTTAGTATGATATTGGCTGTTGGTTTGTAGTAGATAGCTTTTATTATTTTGAGATATGTTCCATCGATACCTAGTTTATTGAGAGTTTTTAGCATAAAGATCTGTTGATTTTTGTCAAAGGCTTTCTCTGCATCTATTGAGATAATCACGTCATTTTTGTCTTTGATTCTGTTTATGTGATGGATTACATTTATAGATTTGCATATTTTGAACCAGCTTTGCATCCCTGGGATGAAGCCTACTTGATCGCGATAGATACATTTTTTTGACGTGCTGTTGGATTCGGTTTGCCAGTATTTTATTGAAGATTTTCACATCAATGTTCATCATGGATATTGGCCTGAAATTTTCTTTTTTAGTTGTGTCTCTGCCAGGTCTTGGTATCAGGACGATGTTGGTCTCATAAAATGAGTTAGGGAGGGTTGCTTCTTTTTGTATTGTTTGGAAGAGCTTCAGAAGGAATGGTACTGAGGGAATGTGTTCTCTTTCCAGGTCTACAAGGGGACGTAGTTTTAAGGACAAGAACTTCCCAGCGCCCATGTCCACCTCCATCTCTCTCCATCTGGGAGATTTAAATGCCTTTGTTTAAATTTTCACAGGCTAGGGAAAGGGTCAAAAGTCAATCACCCCAGCAGAAGTTCTAAAAAACTTCTTTCATTGGCCAGGTGTCTTGGAGAAGGTGCGGGTTCCTCCCAGGTTAAAAGTCCCCTTCTTCCACACCCCTTTGGACTCCATGTTTAAATCCCCTTCTACACACTTTCTGTCTCGTGGATGCTCTCTCTCTTCCTCTCCTTTTTCTCTTTATCTAAATAAATCACTTTCTACAAACTCTGTTTGGAGTCCAGTGTTTACTTTACAAGTACACTGCACTGTAGTCTCCTCTCCCATTCTTAAAAGAGTAATAAACCAAGAACCTGAAAAAAAAGTCCTCTCAGGGGAGTTAAGGACACCCCTGAACCCCTAAACCCCTCAACCCCAACATTTTGCCGAGCCAGCCAGGAGAGGGGTACAGCCAGAAGTAAGGTATAGCAGAAGAAAAAAAAATTCAAATCATGAGTAAAACCAGCCCCATTCTGTCCTGTCTCTTTAAAAAAGCTGGAGCAGTGTGGGCCAGCCGCAGTTTTTTCCTCCAAGCTCTCTCTCTGCTTTCCCTCTCTCTCTTTCTCTCTGTCTGTCTCTCTCTCTCCCTCTCTATCCTTTGGCTATTATCTCTGGGACAAACACCTGCTGAAGTCTGTGGAGCAGAAAGGGCCAGCACTCCCCCCGGCCCTTTCACTCCTTGCTGGCTGGGAACGGGGAACTTGGGCCACCCGCAGCCCAGCCCCACAGCAAGCTGCAAGCCGGTGGGAAAAAAACAGCAGGAAAAGGGTGGGTTATAGACCAAGCTTGTATAAAACTGAAGCCTGCATGGGCCCGGGGAGCGTGGTGGCCTGGTGCATGGTTCTGGCAAGCCTCTCCAGCATGCCCTACTTGTAGGCAAAAGTGTAAAAAATGTTCCCCTGGGCCGTTTGCCCACCGACTGCATGTCCTTGTGTGGGCAGTGGCTTGGGGAGTGGCCCAAGTGCACACGTGGTTCTGGTGGGGTCGACATGGCTACCAAAAGCTGTGGGGGCAGGGCACAGCTCCCAAACTGCACGGCAGCTACAAGCGTGGCTTTTAAACTAATAGTGGCAAGCAGCTTTTTTTCTCTGGGTCTGTCGGCTGAAAAAGGAAGGGCAGCTGCTGGCCATCAGCTCTGCCCGGCTTTGGCAGGCCACACCACCTCAGGGTGCAGCATTCTCATTCAAAATACAGCTTTAAAAGGCTTTCTGCCTTGCCTTAACACATGTGGCCTGTTAGCACAGTTGGTTAAGGTGTAAATCCTGCAACTGCAAAGTTGTTGTTCAAATCCCCGGTGAAGCCAGTCTTAAATTGGGAAAACCTTTTGGGAAATTCAAAAGCTAAAGACTATGGGACTTTGTGTTTTGTGTAAAATTTGTCTTGCTTAAAATTGGCTCTCTCTCTCTATGGCAAAACTTTTCCATATGGAAACTCATAGTTAAACTGGTTCCAGGGCCAAATAGTCAATAGCAGGTCTCACAACCTTAAGAGCATTTCCCTACAAAGGAAAGTGGATTGGGGGGAGGAGGCCCAGGATTTAAGGGTAATGTTCCGGCCTCAGCCACGCCCAGCCTGCCTTCTTTAAATTGTGTGCTCTAACGGCCCCTCCCTAGAAGTTTACTCTTCTAGGACAATTTTATAAATTGGCTTGTGTAAATTAAACATTTGCTGGGGAATATTGGTACCCATTTCCTAAGCCTCACTGGCCTGGTTCAGGGGCATGCTGGTATAAACGACTCAACCCAGCAGCCCTTCATGCCTCTGTAGTGGTCACTGAAGGTCACACAAACAGTGAGTGAATGGTCCCGTAATGCTGGTAGAACGTAATTCAAATCCAGTACATGAAAGACAACCCCCCAAAATAAATAATCACGCATCTTGGGCACCAAAATTCCAAAATACTAACCGAAGAAAGCCTCAAGTATCTTTACCTGGGGAATGCCTCAGGTCAAGTGGCTGTAATTACTAACCAGGAATGCTGGCATTTCTTGTGTTCAATTTCAAATGGGTGCCAATCTTCCCAAGATCGAGTCCCCATTAAAGTGTCTACTGGAAAATTGGGACCAATTTAACACACAACCTTTAAAAAAAAGGCGGCTCATCCTCCTCTGCCAAACAGCATGGTCAAATTACCCCCTACCAAGCAATAAAACCTGGCCTCCAAAAAACCATAAGGTCACAAATAATCCTGCCGCTAAAACCCCAAATATCCTTGGCTCATAAGCTCTATCATAAGCCTCTAAATCAACCTGCACCCCTAAAAGGCCCCCCTCTGGAGAAAACCTCAAGTGCAGTACCCCGTCTATGCCCATTTCAGCAAAAAGGAGTTAAAAAGCAATCAATGCCCATGTTCCAACACAATTAAACTTTCCTGTTCAAAGGGGGAAATGAGGGAATGTGTTCTCTTTCCAGGTTCATGAGGGGGCGTAGTTTTAAGGGCAAGAACTTCCCAGCGCCCATGCCCCCCTCCCATCTCTCTCCATCTGGGAGATTTAACTGTCTGTCCAAATTTTTGCAGGCACGGGAAAGGATCAAAAGTCAATCACCCCAGCGGAAGTTCTAAAAAACTTAAAAGTCCCCTTCTTCCACAACCCTTTAAACTCCATGTTTAAATCCCCTTCCACACACTCTCTCTCATGTAAGCTCTCTCTCTTCCTCTCCTTTTTCTCTTAATCTAAATAAATCACTTTCTGCAAACTCTGTTTGAGGTTCGGTATTTATAAGTGCACTGTGCCGCAGTCTCCTCTCTCTTTCTTAAAAAAGTATAAACCAAAAACCTAAAAAAAGTCCTCTCAGGGAGCTAAGGGCTCCCCTAAACCCCAAAAGTACTAACTCCTCTTTGTATGTCTGGCAGAATTTGACTATGAACCCGCCTGGTCCTGGACTTCTTTTGGTTGGTAGGCTATTGATTGCTGCCTCAACTTCAGACCTTGTTATTGGTCTATTCAGGGATTCAACTTCTTCCTGGTTTAGTCTTGGGTGGGTGTAAGTGCCCAGGAATTTATCCATTTCTTCTAGATTTATTGATTTATGTGCATAAAGGTGTTTGTAGTAATCTCTGATAGTAGTTTGTATTTCTGTGGAATTGGTGGTGATATCCCTTTATCAGTTTTTATTTCATCTATTCAATTCTCATTTCTTTTCTTTTCTATTAGTCTGGCTGGCAGCCTATCTATTTTTTTTTCTTTTTTTTTAATCTTTTCAAAAAACCAGCTCCTGGATTCATTGATTTTTTGAAGTTTTTTTGTGTCTCTATTGCAGCACTGTTTACAATAGCAAAGACTTGGAACCAACCCAATTGTCCATCAAGGATAGACTGGATAAAGAAAATGTGGCACATATACACCACGGAATACTATGCAGACATAAAAAGGATGAGTTCATGTCCTTTGCAGGGATATGGATGAATCTGGAAATTATCATTCTCAGCAAACTGACATAAGAAGAGAAAATTAAACACCACATGTTCTCATTCATAAGTGGGTGTTGAACAATGAGAACACATGGACACAGGGAGGGGAACATCACACAGCAGGGCCTGTTGGTGGGTGGGAGGGCTAGGGGTGGCAGAGCAGGAGGTGGGGGGATTGGGGAGGGATAACATTAGAATAAATACCTAATGTAGATGACAGGGGTTGGATGCAGCAAACCACCATGGCATGTATATACCTATGTAACAATCATGCATGATCTGAGCATGTATCCCAGAACTTAGCATATAATTTCAAAAAAAAAGTAGAAATTCAATACTTTTTGCTAAAATGTATATGAAAATGCAAAGGACATGGAATAGCACCCCCCCAAAAAAACTGTATAAAAGTTATCCATGTAGACCAACAAAATATAATAGTAAGCCTATAATATATACATATATAGATCCAACGAAAAATCACAATCCAAAATAGAAAAACATGATAAATTGGATTTAACCAAAAGTAAGAATGTCTGCTATTCAGACAACACTAGTTTCATAATAACAGGCCAAATTACACAACTAGGAGAAATAAATTCAAATCACATAAAGAATCTCCTATGTAATATTGAATTGACAAAGTCTTCAGGTAGACATCAGATAAAGAACATGTAACCAAAATATACAAACTCTAATACAGTGAAAAGGAAAGAGTTCTTTAAATCTTTAAAATAAAAGACATACAAACAAGATTTCGCTACATACCTATTGGAAAGTCTAAGATTAAAAAGCTGACCATAACAATTGTTATCAAGGATGTGGAGCAACTAGAACTCTCATTCATTTCTGAATGTAAAATGTGCAAACACTTTGTAAAACAGTTTGGCAGTTTTGATAAGAAGTTAAACATATACCTACCATTCTACTTCAAGGTCTGATAATTTCCCAAGAAAAATTAAAGCATATGTTCATAGAAATACCCGTATGTTAGTATCAATAGTAGCTTTGTTTGTGGTAGTCAAGAACTGGAAACAATACAAATATCCGTCCTCAGAATAAAGGAATTATTGTAAGTCTGCATGATGGAATCCTACTCAACAATAAAAATGGGGGAAAAAAAACTACTAATATACTACACAATGAAACAGATGCATCTCAAGATAATTATGGTAAGTGAAAGAGCCCAGAAAAAAAACAGTGCATACTATATAATTTCATTTATATTAAATCCCAGAAAATGCAGAGTAATTTACGGTAACAGAAAGCAGATTACTTGCCTGGAGATAGGGAGTTGGAGAGGCAGAGGATGAAATGATTAACAGGTAGAAGGCAACCTTTAGGTTTGATGGATATGTTCATTACCCTGATTGCAAAATGATTTCTGGATGGTTTCATAGATATATAGATACATGCAACTTACCTTTTATACTTTTTGTATACTTTTGTATATGTATACTTTTTACATGTGCAGTTTATTTTAAATCATATATACCTCAATAAAGCTGTTAAAAAGCTTAAAAATACAATAGCACTCATTCTGATTTTGTAAATGTAAATAAAAGAGGCAATTTAAGTTAAGTGATGATATAACTCTATCTGCTGGGACAAGTCAATCTGCACCTACAGTGATTAGTCAAAGTAGCTAACAAGTAAAATATGGCTAGAAAATACAAAGACAAACATCTGAAATTTGGATTGAGTGAACCAAGAACTATTAATTCCTAGACCTTAGTGTGTTATTCCATCTCTGGAAATGGGTTTTGAATTTGTGAGCAGAGAATACACATGCATATACTCATATGCCTATATACATCCCTAGCTTTCATGGCATAGGATACAAACCTTAACAGAAACATAGTGATGGCCCCAGGTCAGAAACAGGCACAGCCTGTCATTGTAGGATATTGACAAAAATATTTACACATTTGATGATCTCCTGCCTCCTGAACCCAATTAAGCAAGAATTGCAATTGCCAAGGCACAACATGTTTATCGAGGGTAGAAGGAATAGTCAGCAGCAGCAGTTTCTAGTACATTCCTTTCTCCAGCTCCCCAGGGACCCGGAAATACCATCCTACAGCTATGAGGAAACCTCATCTAATAGTAGCACAAAGTTGTCAATGTTTTAAGTTCATTTTCAAGGAAGGTACATTGTCTTCTTTGAAAAAAAATAATAACGTTTTATGTCCTAAAATTAGTCAAGTAAAACACCTAGGAGACCAAAAGTAAAGAGACATTTTTCAAAACCAAGTATCATATAAAGAAAAAAGATAGAAACCATTCAATTTGTTGATAAGACTCTTGAAATTAACACAGGACACATGCTCAGAAAAAATCAGAACAGGCTTTTGGTAAATTTTCTATAACAAATAAAATCACACAATATCAGTCACTATCATGTGTGTATGAAAAGGGAAATGCCTCATACTATTGGATGAAACTGGCAACTTTCAAAGGATGAGTGAGTTCTAGGCATATGTGTGTAATATTTATAATGGAGAAATGCTTGGCAAATATTTGTGTTCTTTCAGAAGAGACAGTTGTTTTATTAAATGATTCTTTTTATGAGACAAAATATAGACAGAAAAATACATTTGGCTTAGCATTGTGAAATTTGAAAGTACAAATCTTCTGTCCCTTAAGAAAATTAGAAAATCAAATAATAAAATTGCCTCTCTTTGACCGAGAGAAATATTTTTTAAAATAGTGAATTTCCCTTCTAAGGAGAGAAACAGCATCTGTAATAGGAAAATTGTAAAGAGTCTGAAGTACTTTGTTTGTTCAAACCCTATGTTAAGAATTGCTTTTCTTTGCTGATAAGAAAAGCTAAGAATTCAGAATATTCATGATCCAGGAAGCTAAACAAAAACCTACCCATGAACTTAATCAGTTTGAGACAAATATGTAAAACTAAAATGTGATTCTGTTCAATCATAAGTGACAAACTCCCTGAGTTGTGTTTTCCTGTCATTCAATATAAAGAGATAAGCATTTTCTTGTCAATTTTACTAATTAAGACTGTTACATCTACAATGCAATCTTTATCTTTCAGTCTTGAGAGAATCGTTAGGCATCACAAAAACATTTTCAGAGGAAAAACAGCACGTGAGTTCAGGAAGGGCCTATTCTATTATTCTCTCCTTTCATTTGTATTGCAAAACTATCCCCAACTATTTTTCTGTCTTCCTTTACTCCAAAAAGATACAAAGAACAGAGCACATTCTAGTTTAGAGAATGGTCCTCAGAATCAATAATCTTCTTTTTGCCAGAGAGTCAAAAATAATTAAAAGCATTCCTAACAATATTAAAACCTAAGTATATTAAAAAAACATTGCTTACTGTTTGAAATCCCCAAGGGAGCATACCCTAAGTGTGCAAAGACATACAACAATTTGCTCTTAAACACCAGTACAGTCTCACTTTGTTTTACTCTTAGAGCAGAGTTGGGGTTAATGTTGTTTCCTGATCTCGATTCATCTTGAAGAAATTATGAATCTGATGCTTCCAAGCACTGAGGTACATGCCCTCTTGGTGTTCTGTGTGAAGGAATGGGCAAGACAGATGATTCTGTTTTCCAAGGAGAAGGAGGCTCACACAAGTCTTTAAAATGAAGGATGTGATAAAGTGGCTCTTTCATGGCACTGATAATGCCAGAGAGGAGGAGTGCTGGACTTCAGGTGGCTCACTCAACTGGCACGCCTCAGTTATCTCAAATAGTCGGAATCTAGCATATCAGGGCTGAAACAGCTTATGTTTAATGTGGAGAATGAAATTTCCATGAATTCCTAAGAGAACCAAAATGTGGTGTATGTCATTCACTAAGGGTCTGGTTCTCCCTCAAATATTTCAGTGTCTTTTTTCTTCGGGTAGGGGAAGAGAATTAGTGATGTCATTTTTGTAAATTACATGGGAATTCTGCAGTAAAATATGACAATATATTCCAGGGCTGAGCAAAAAAAACCAAGTGGATTAAGAATCCGTGACCAATTCCTTCTAAACTGGAACTCTGAATTTTCCAGTATTTGAAAGTAATGCACTTATTATGAAGGCACAGAATTTCTGGATTTACTTATTCAAGAAATATGCTGAGGACCCGTCATTTTCTAAATCCTTCTCAATGCACTTATGACACAACAGTGAACAAAACTAATAAAAATCCCTACCCACACGGACTTTACATTCTACTGTGACAAGGGGAGAGGAGGATCAAAAAGAGACAAACAACAAGCATGGTAAATAGTGAAGAAATGGTAAGTTAGAAACTGACCGTTTCTATGGTTTTAAAAAAAGAAAAGTCCAGCTGCTCGTCCCCCAGGATTAAATGAGGGAGGTGGAGGTCTCAGAATTCCTGGTGCTGGATTTGTAGACTGCTACAACATAAATGGATCACCCATTGTGTGCCCTTTGTCATTGATTCCATTCCGGGTAGATTTCAAGAAGCTGGCATCAACAACTGTGACTTGCTCCATTGTTATGTTGACTCTACTCCTTATTAGAATGAACTGGCAAATCGCACATAGAGCATAGATGAGGATAACTCTTCGGTAAGAGTCCATGGAGGTCTTCAATATTGCTACCTGGAGGAGCGTCACTCAATGAGATTTCCCTTGTAAGGGGCCTGGAACACATCCCATTCTCTCATACTCACTGTTAAATTTATGACAGTCATGTGAGGTCTCACCAAGAAAAGAATCATCCCTACACCTTTCTCCATCTCTTAAATTTGTCATCTTCATAATCCATTCTGTCATAATAACCAGATTCTTGAGAACAACTTCCATGATCATAGTCAAGCGCTGGATTGACACTAGGACCATGATCATCAAAACTCTCTCTTCTAAAACGGCTTTTTCTTCCCAGTCATCCCTAGGTACTCTGTAAGGTGGCCCCTGTGTAGCAGACCTGCCATCTCTACCATAACTCAAGGTAGGGCCTTCTTCAGTTCTCCTCCTTTTAAGCCGTAGAATGATTTGGGGCAAATTCTCAGTAGTAATCTTGTCCTCCAGATAACAGCTCAGTTCATCTAGTCTCTAGCAGGCAGACCAAAGCTGGCCAAAATGTTACTGGCCTGGTCTGTATCTCCATGGTGTTGAGAAGATAAAGGTATAGAATAGGACCATATTAGTCCAACATTCCTGTTGGTATAGACTATGTGATACCTAAAACACGGTTTTACTATAAGCTGTGTTCACTCTTTTATACAAATGAAGAAGCTGCAAAGAATACTCATTGCAGCAGCCTTCCTCATTGTCAGAAATTAAAGAAATTTCTGAATAAATTGACAGAAGAATGCAGACAGAAGAAGGAAACTTAAGATGTGCAAGAAGATTAAATGATTTCAAAGAAAATAATGGTTCTTTGTTTTTAATGTTAACCTTTTAAAAATATAATACTGACAGAAAAAAAATTATTGTACTCTTGTTTTTGTGGAGAAAGAATAGATTTCTGTTCATGTGTTAAGTGTTATAGCAAAAAAAGAAATACACATACAGTTAAGTTAACGAATAACTTTCGTTTTATCAGAATGGCAACAGACTGAAGTACTCTGTAGAGATTGACTTGTAAGCTACGTAAGACAACTTGCACCACTAAGAAAAAAATGTAGAACCATTTGGAGAAATGAAATTTAGTAGTTCCAAGTTTCAAAGAAATGTCAACATTTCATTCCATTCAATAAAGAATAAAACCATAGGAAAAAAAAGTAAGAAAGAAAAAGAAAAGAAAAAAGAAGAAAAAAAGTCAAGCAAGGTACCAGCAATGAGGAATATCTGCCAAAGAAGGGTGGTGGGGAGAGGGGATGCAGGTTGCAATTTAAAATCGGGTAATCTAAGCAGGGCATATTAAGAAGGTGACCTCTGAGTAAAGACAAGAAGGAGGTAAGGCAGGGAAGTATGCAGATAACGGGAGAAAAGCAGAGGGTATGACCAGTGCATAGATGAGTGGGAGGCTGTCTGAGGGCTGCAGGAGCCACTGAGTGGAACCACTGAGCCTGAAAGCTTCAGGTTTGAGAGGTCACTAAGACTGGACCATCAAGTCCCTCATAAGGACACTGGTTTTAAATGAGAATGAAAAAGTGTCGTTGCAAGGTTTTTAATGGGTGGCATGACTGGCTTAGGTATTATTATAGGACCAACAGGTTTGTATGCCTGCTATGCAGTAACAGAATAATTACACGGAGACAGCAGGATATACAGCAGAGAGAGGGTTTAATGAGTGCAGGGTACTGAGCAAGGAGATGGGAGGAGACCCTCAAATTCATCTCCCCAAGAAGTTCAGGGCTGGGGTTTTAAGAGGATCATGGAAGGTGAGATAGGCTGGGAAATTGGGGTCATTAATTCATCAGGGAAAGTGGGATGAAATTATCAGGACGTGAAAACTGCATTCTTTAGTGAGTCAGCTCCTCGTGAGGTCCTGGAGACCAGGGGAGTCAGTAGTTTCATCAGTGTGCAAGACCTGAAGGAATAGCTCAAAGTTAATGTTTTATAACGTTCAAATTTTTACCCATAGAACATAGAAGGGGAACTGTCATCTAGGCTCTATGTGATTCCAGGACAGGAGGCACCAAGCACCCATGAGGAAGCAGGTCAGAGCACAGCCTGACCTAGTGATTAATGCTGAGTGTGCTGCAAGCGGAGTTTAGTTTCATCTCTCCCACTCTCTTCTTCACTGATTAATTTTATAAAGTTTATAGGGACAGTTTCAGTAGTATGTGAATAATTCTGGCTATAGGATTGAAAATTACGTAGGAGGGGCAGAGCAAGAGGCAATTAGGAAGTCATTGGCATAATCCAGGCCAGAGATGTGGATAATTCACCCAAGGGTGATGTCAGAAGAGGTGGTGAAAAGTGTCGAACTCTGAATATGTTACAAAGGTGGAGCCAACAGCATTTCCTGACTGATTGGATGTCTGTGTAAGAGAAAGAGAGGAATAAACATGGCTTCATGGCTTCTTTCCCTGAGCAACTGGAAGATCAGATTTGGCATCAACTGTGACATGGAAGGTTGCAGAAGGAATAGGTGGAAAGGAGTTCTTCGTGAGCCTGTTGAGTTGGAGACACCCCTGTGGGATGCTGAGTAGACTGCAGGCTAAGTGAGTCTGCAGTTCAGGACAGAAGCCCCAGTTAGAAATGGACATTTGACATCTGTCAAGATATAGTTGCCCTTCAGTGCCAAGAGACTGAATAAAGGGGTGAGTGTCAACAAGGAGGAGAGAATCAAGTACTGAGCTCGGGGTATTCCAGCATTAAAAAGTTAAGAGAGCATGAGGAACCAGTAAGGGAGAAGAGGAAGAATAACTATTGAGGTAGAAAAGAAAAAAAAAGGAACTCAAGACATTTGTTGTCCCAGGAACCAAGTGAAGCACATATGTGAAAGAGGATAGAGTGATCGCTGCAATGAAACCATGCCCCAACTCCTACTTCTTTGAACAAGATGCTCAAAGTGACATTTATATATAATCTACATTGGTCCTTGTTTCAGGAAACAGACTCCTGGCTCACTAGCCCTAACCAGTAGCAGGGGCCATGTCTATATAAACAAATCATGTATTTCAAGGTATTCCAATACATAGAACATCAGGGATCAGCCTGGCTTAGAGTTACATTCATTTGAATACTAAGTACAAGGTATTGGAACACCTTCCATGCAATATAATGCAATGGTGGGCACCTATTTAGAGAGGAATATCCCACAGCAAGCTCACATCCATAATTTTAGCCCTGACTCGCTCCCTTTCCCTCATTATGACTCTCTCCCTTTCTCCACATGCCACTAAGTCCCAGCATGTCTCACGTCAAATCCACTCAAGTTATGACAATGCACAGGGGCTGTCTTATCTCTTAATTATCTCACCAATCCCAGTTCAGCAGGGTCTTAATGAGTGTTTTGTCAAATTAGACTGAATGGCACTTTATCATTTTTCTCTCTACTGCTATGACAAAGGGAAAAATAAATTGTACAGAAGAAATCTGCAATTCATATATATGACCTTGCATGGATAAAGTAAATTTTGCACTTCTATATTGGCCTGTGATCAGTGAACTTCCCTCTATAGAGGCACAATTGAGAAGAAGCAGAAATGCCCCCAAAGCATGCCGGCAGCCCACTTTGGCGTAAGGTCATTCAGCACCACTGACTCCTTGACAACAAGGAGTGTCAGTTTCATCTGGAAACATAAAGGGAGGCAGCCACATCTCTGAGACTGACGCCGTTCATACATCCTGAATGACACTCCTGCTGAGTCACCACATAGCCATGATGGAGCCACAGCAAAGCCATGTTTCTTAACAGCTTGGAAGCTTGACTCACTCTCAATCCAAAAACTCACTTTCATTTTCATGGAGGCCTGGAAAGGTACCAGGAGTGTAGCATTTTTCAAAAGTATCAGCCTCAGTTATCTAAGAGAAGCATTTCTGGTCTGTGATTTAGGGACAGGTTGTAAATGTCATTTGCATGGAACAGAAAAAAAATGCCTTTGTTCCATCCCTAAGAAAACTCAATGAAGAAGATCAGTGTTAGGAAAACTGTTGGTCAGAGGATATGGCTGAATTCTAATTTAGTAAAAGGTGTATGATCCCTGAGTTCTAGCAAAGGCAAAAAGGAGACAGGGCCATAGTAAAGAAAAATGTCACTCTCAACTAATAGGATCATATAAAAATGAAATAGAGAATAAAAACACTGTGATGTTGATCGGTTATGATAAGAATTGAGTTGAAAAAAATAAATGCTTTAAGTCATCCTATTCTCTAAATAACATTGGAAACCAGGAAGTCAAATGTGTTCAAGCTTATCTGCACCAAATCTGGAAAATATTGGCAAGATTACCTAACCACAATTTCACGATGACAAGATGGGGCCCCAAAGGCAATTCTGAAGACAGCTGGTCTCCTTGCAGAGATAACAGATTCAGACATAATCCAGGTTCCTTCAAAGGGTCAATTCAGGGGTCACAGCCAAGATCAAGTTTGTAATTATTGTAATTTCACCTTCTGCTGCAGAGATCAAGTCAGATGAGGCATTTCCTAAAGAAGAGCAATTTCCTCTATAAAATTATTGTCATTAATAGAGCTTATAGGTAAAGTGACCAAGCCTGTATTATTTCTGAATTTCTAATTTTGTGCTACCATATCAAGTAGTAAATCACAAAATTTAAGAGAGTCTAAGCTATTACCACGTTGCCAGATTTACAACTTTGCAGTACTACAAATACCAACTGAAAGACTCACTTATGGCAACATGTCTCTTCTTTTCACACAAGAATATTTAGGGGAGTATGGTAGTGAGAGCCCTTCCTGGACAATTCTTGCTGTTGGTTTGAGAGAGAGGCGTTCAAACTCTTGCCAATGCTATGTAGAAGCACCACAAATGTCCTAGCCCTCGTGTGTCCTCATGGTTAGGCGGGGAGGTTTTGCACAATTCTTGCTGACAAGGGTCTCCCTTGGCCATCTATAAAGAAGGCATTTGCTATGGTCCTGAAGGCAAAATGGGAAACTTTGCACCTGGAAAATCAAAAAGAAAACTTGTGATCAATTCGTTCAGCTTTCTCATAATATAGGTGGTAAAACTGAAAGCCAGGCAGTACAAATGACTTTCCCAAGATTAGACAGTTAATTAGTGGCTGGGTCCATATTAAGTCTTACAAACTGAACATTTTGCAACGCTTCCCACTTTAATACATATGATGTGTATAATCATTTCACCAACCACCAATTGCAGTGTGTGATATTAGGGGAGAGGGCTGTGTGGGGACAGATATCTGACTAGGGCTTCATGTTTCCTGTTTTTACTGTGCTAATTACCACAATTACTGTAACTATACCAAGAAGGGATTTCTTAGAATAATCTTTATCCAGGGCCATGAAATATACATACTTTGGGAATCTGTATAATTATTGCTCTGCAATTCAATCAGTGACGCCAAGCAATATCTGTGCCTTTCCATATCAGTATTGGTCGTTTCTTTGCCACAAGTAAAGATATGATAATTAGCAGATGCAATCAGACCCAAACCATAAAATGCAATTTTCAAAATATTGCAGAAAACCAAATGTAGTAATGTTTGCTACATTCTTATGAGCCAAACTGAGCTGGAGAGGTAACAACACTATGGCTTCTGCTGACCTACTTATGATTTGACATTTAAAAGAAAAGTAAAAAGAGTAGGATGCCCTGAGCTCAGAAGTCAAGGAGACACCAGTCTTTGATTTGCAACATGGGGAACTGGATTTTCAACTGTCATTTGACTGCCTAATGCGTTGGGTAAAGACAGACTTGATTGGAATGGGCTTTCAGCTCTTTGTATGTGTCTGACATTTTTCATGAACACTGGAGCCTCAGTTCCCAATCTAGTTTGAACCAGTGTTCCCGGCCGGGCACAGTGGCTCAGGCCTGTAATCCCAGCACTTTGGGAGGCCAAGGCAGGCAGATCACAAGGTCAGGAGTTTGAAACCAGCCTGACCAATATGGTGAAACCCCGTCTCTACAAAAAATACAAAAATTAGCTGGGTATGGTGGCACATGCCTGTAATCCCAGCTACTCAGGAGGCTGAGGCAAGAGAATTATTTGAATCCAGGAGGCAGAGGTTGCAGTGAGCCGAGATCGTGCCACTGCACTCCAGCCTGGGTGACAGAACAAAACTCTGTCTCAAAAAAAAAAAGAAAAAAGAAAAAGTAAAAGTGTTCCCATCTCTCAGTGGTCACATCTATGATACAAGATATAAATGTTTCTTCTGCAAAATACAACTCAGAAATGTCATGTTTAGGTACAAATAAACAAATACATAAACACGTACCTATCTATATACATACATTCAATTGAAAGCAAATAGCAACAGCCAATCTTGAAACCAGCTTCTCTTTAGAGTGTGATTTCTGTGTTGACTATTGATTTGTGTTCTTAGGGAGAATCAGATGCCAGCAACTGGCCTTAGATGGCAAGTCAGTCTAAGGAAAAAAAATTACGATTCCTTATTCTTCAGCATGTGGCATTTGAAGAGACTGATGTCTAATGAAGGTTTCTTTTCTAAGCTACCCCATTAAAAGTGCCTACCAGCCAGTCAGTGTAGGTGCAAAATCCCAAAAAACTCTCAGGGATCTAGTTTGAGAGGCAACAACATGAAGGGGCCAGTAGGACCACTCACTCACACTGTGATGGAAATAGGGCCGGAGGACTGAAGCGCCTCTTGAACAGCCTGAATGAACCACCATCGGAGACTCTCCTAATTGTGTTTCTGCTAAACACTGGAGGGCCTCACTTTTCTCCTTTAATGTGGAGAAAGAGAGAGAAAAAAATCTGCCCTGTCAAAGCCACACAAGGGAGTTCTCTTAAAATAAACAGCTAAACTTAACCGCAGGCTTTTCTTTCCATGGAAATATTTTAAATGTATATAATGTTGGATGGCTGCTAAAAAAAATGACAAGTGACTGTTTTCATTAAACTCCCCAAGAGTATGGATCTAATTGACAGCCTTTCTGAGGCCCGGAGGAGCTTCCACCTTCAGGGTTTCCATAGCAACGTGTCCCCATTGCTGGAGCTCTGCTGCTCACAATCACCATTCACAGGGACCCACATTTTAGACACTCCTTTAAGTTATCCAGGAATTTCACTATCCCAAAGGGTAACAAATTCAATTTTCCAAGCAGGTAAAATTTCCCACTTTGGGGGCTAAGCTTCCACTTCTAATTTCTAAGAATTCTTTATTCAATTTATGATTGAATGAAGATCAGTTTGCTTTTTGATTTATGCATTTCTTTCTTCCAGTCTGGCTCTGTAACATACTTATTGTACACTTTAGGCTATAAGTCTTAAATTTGATGGTTATCTTTCATCTTCTTCCAAAGAAGTAACATTGCACCAGGACCTGTCCTCTTGGGAAGTAACGCTTGCCATGCCTAGTCATCTAAGTCACAACAAACTCCAGGTTCGCCAGTCCTCAGGTAAGGTAGGGAGAGGCTAAAGGCAGGACTTCCACCTGAGTGCCTGGCCCATAGGCTTGTAGGGACTGCATTCCAGCCCATTCTCCACTCACAGATCAGTCTGAGGGGCTGTATCAGCCCAGAATGATGCCCTATTCTAATGCAAAGGGGAAGTGTGCAGACCCGACAATATGTAATGTACTCAGCGTACATTATTTCATTTAGTCTTCAGAGCCTGATGACAGAGTTCTTATTAATCCTGAATTACGTTGAGCAAAACCAAGGTTAAGTATTACACTCAGGGCCACACAGCTTGTAAATGGCAAAGTCAGGATTTCAAATGAAGTAGGCCGACTCCCATACTCGAGTCCTCCCCATCGCACTGGGCAATAGAGAAAAATATGCAGACTGTGAATGCCCTGACCTTTCCAAAGTGGAAGGCCTGCCGGACACAGAAAAGTGGGCTCTGCTCTTAAAGCCATCCAATTAGAAGATTTTTTCTCACAGATTGCTACCTGCATAGGGCTCAGTGGCATTTAAATGTCAATTGTCCCTTATATGTGTATGGCGCCACCTTCTGGGCTGTGGCGCACACAGGCGCCTCAGATTTCTCCGGTAAGAAGTGACAGCCACCCTGGTAGTTATTTTTATACAATGCTCTGTGTTCAAACAAGATGGCCTGGATCTGCTAATGGATTCTTATCAGTTAATTGAATCAGTCGCTGCTCATTTACCTGGACACCTCTGATGGGGTCTACAAACAGCCCTTCACAATCAAGATCTTCCCGAAATCACAGGAAGGACTGGATGGCTTCCCTCACACTGTTGCCCAACCACAGTGGGAAAGGAAAGTTCAGGTCTCATATTCCCATGTGGGAAAACAAACAAATAAACAAAAACGTGGAAGCGCAGGACAAGTGTAAGTTTGGGATTTGTTCAGGTTCATTCTGTCAATTGAAATATTTTCTTACAAAGGCTTTGTATTCATTGTTTTAATGAAGGAGGATTTTTAAATATTAGAGAAATATGTAGGTCTGAATTCAGTGACTCAGTGAACTGGGGAGATTCACCAGTAAGTAACTGGTCCTCCAGAGTGTGGGTGTGTAATCCTATAGCCAAGCAAAGGGCTGCTAATCACTGTGAGTGACAGTTCAGCTCCTCTGCTTGTAATTCACACATAATCAACAGTGATGAGGTTAAAGGCAAAAGGGCTGTAGGCACAGAGATCAGTGTCCAATGCTTTGATATATGACAGCTCAAATATAGCAGAGGAAAAGTTTTCTTTAAAAAAAATTTAAAAGGAACAAGCCAGAAGATTATTTCCCCCTCTCTCCTGGGAACATGGGCTTTGTCCAGACATTTTTCCAAAAGTCCTATCTCCCCCACTTCTCCCAGGCAACTAAACCAGCAAGTCAAGAACATACTACAGGGTATGCTGTCTCCAGTTGGAAATCCCAGCCATCAACTACAGCCAAACGGAGAAAAGTACGGAAAGAGAGAAAGTACTTGCAGATAGATGTAAAGCAAGAAAGCAAATAGAATTCTCTCATTATTCATTCTTTCCACAGATATTTATTTGGTTTTTACTCTGTGCCAGACACTGGGGATAGGGTAATAGGCCAACTATTTCCATGGGACATATATACTGGTCAGGAAAGACATGGGAAAACAGAAAATCTTGGTGTCAGATGCTCATATGGGTTCGTGGGAAATGAAATAAGATAACGAGCAAAGGGTTTTCCTTTTACGTAGGGAGGCCTCAAAGGCCTGCTTGATGAGGTGGTACTTGACCAGAGGCTTGAAGTGAGAAAGCTGGCCACCATCCTATGCAAAGGGAGAGCGAGACTGCAAAAGACACAGCTCATGCAAAGGTCCTAAGGTGCTCTCATGCCTGTCATCATTTGAGCCAAGCAAGGGGGCCAAGGGCTGAGGGAAGTGATCAATTATGTTGCCTGGAATCCCTAAGAGGCAGACTCTGAGAACAACATTATCATGCCGGCAGTTTAATTAGGGGGGACTCTCAGGGTCAATACATATAAAGAGAAAGGAAGAAAGAGGACTAAACAAAAGAAATTGGGCCTTGATATAATTTCAACAGAGGACTCAGCTCCTCAGGGAGCTCTCAAAGTAGGATGGCTCTTCAGGGTTGTTCTGATTTTCAGCAAACAGGCCAGGATCCATGCCCTTTCATTCACCATTTGCAGGATATACTTGGGATCTTCCTTGGGGCACAGCCTCTGAAGAAGCAGCTTTCTCCATCTGTGGGCAATTTTCACAGGGGCCTGATAGCCACAGGAAATAATTATTTCAGCCTTGAAGTGGGATTTGGGCCACACATCACAGCATCCACTACACCAAGGGTGGACATGTTGGCAGGTAAGGACAGAAATACAAGTACCAAATTATTTCAAAATTAGAGGTAGAGTTTGGGCTTATCACGTGTAGTCATTCGAGAGTTTGAGGAGACATATTTTCAAAGGATTGTTCTAGCTGTTGGTTTGAGACTAGACTGCACGGGTGGGGAGTGGGGGTAGAAGGTTAAGAATAATGACATCAATGGCACAGAGCTTAAAGGAAACAAAAATTGCAAAAAAAAAGAATAATTTTCAATAAGGGCAGCCAAGTCACCACAGTATGCCAAGTGTCATCGGGGAGCCCCTGCCAGCAGCACACAGATATGGGAAGAGAAAGCTGAGAGCAGACCTAGACAGAGAAGACACAAGAACAGGACTTAGCCATTCACATCTGGAAAGACATAAAAACAGGTTGACTCTTTGATGCCGATGAATCAGAGTGTCAAACTTCTAAGGATGTTTGGGGCAAGAAAAATCAAGAGAAGTAGAGTCTTTGAGGGTTCTCAGGAGAGTTTACAAGGTGGATCATGGTGGTGTTCTGGAAAGGTGAAATTCATCAGAGTTGATAAAAGAGAATGGGACAGGCCGAGCACAGGTGGCTCAAGCCTGTAATCCCAGCACTTTGGGAGGCCGAGGCGGGCGGATCACGAGGTCAAGAGATCGAGACCATCCTGGTCAACATGGTGAAACCCCGTCTCTACTAAAAATACAAAAAATTAGCTGGGCATGGTGGCGCGTGCCTGTAATCCCAGCTACTCAGGAGGCTGAGGCAGGAGAATTGCCTGAACCCAGGAGGCGGAGGTTGCGGTGAGCTGGGATCGCGCCATTGCACTCCAGTCTGGGTAACAAGAGCTAAACTCCGTCTCAAAAAAAAAAAAAAAAAGAGAATGGGACATCCTTATGATTTAGCAGTGCTTCTCAGACTTGAGATGCATCACAACCACCTGGAGAACTTAATACTAAACACAGACGCTCAGGTACATTAACACAGGATAGGTCCAGTGCTTTGTATATTTGCTGAGCTTTCTCGGTGATGCTGACACCCACCAGAGTAAGAGAACGGCTGACTCCGAGAGTGTTGACAAGTGCACCAGGACCCGATGGACTCACTACCTGGGAAAGACAAGCCAGGGGTGCCATTCTCCTTTTGTTTCCATTCAAAATTGGTGTGCATTAGTGCCCAGATATTACATGCAGCATTTCTGCCCTCTACCTGAAGGTGGATCATTATTTACAAGATCCTGAGCCAAACTCGTGATCTCCTTGGTGGAAGGAGTAGATGAGAGAAGAGTTGCCAAGGCTTGGCAGCAGAGTGTTCATTGACACAACCCAGGGACCCAGGGATTACACTCAGGGAAGGACGGTAAAGCATATGTTCTGAAGCTTTTTAACAATTTCTTGGGGCAAAAAGTTAAATTAAATTAACTTAAATGGACCACAGATGCCCTCTAATCATGAAACTATTTTGGGGGCATGAAGTGAAAATTTCTCCTGATTCTTTGATAGAAAAATAAAACTCAAGCATCATGATTCCTAAGCAGAGGGACCCACAGCAGATCATACAAGCTTTTCTCACATTTTACAATTGCAGCAACTTTAAAGAACTGGAAGGTTGGCAACAGCCCGCTCATCGTACCCATTCCTATGAAAAAGTAACTCTCCTACCTGGTGGTGCCACGGGTCTCAGGCTGCATAAATAAATGTTCCTGATAGGTTTCCGGTAATAGGAATGCACCTTGTTTTTTTAATTGACAAAGGTGGGCATGTATTAGGGTTCTCTGGAGAAACAGAGCCAATAGGCTATTTGTCTATATAATAGGCATGCAGATACCCAAAGATTCAACCAACTGTGAACCAAAAATATTCAGAAAAAAATAACAATAAAAATAACAACAATAAAATAATACATATGGAAAACAATAGAGTATAACAACTATTTGTATAGCATTTATAGTGGATTAGGTATTATAGGTAATTGGAGATGATTTAAAACATGCAGGAGGAAGTGTGGAGGTTATATGAAAATAATACACCGTTTTATATAAGGGACTTGAGCACCACAGATTTTGGCATCAGAGGGGAATTCTGGAACCAATCCTGCATAGATCCCAAGGATGACTCTGTGTGTGTGTGTGTGTGTGTATGTGTGTGTGTGTGTAAAAAGAGGTTTATTATCACAAATTGGCTCACATGATTATGGAGGTGGAGTCCCATAATCTTCTCTTTGCAAGGTGGAGACCCAGGAGAGCCCATCATGTAGTTTGAAGACAGAGTGGAAAGCTGATGATGTGATAACAGAAATTTCAGTCTGAAGCTTAAGCCCTCAGAACCAGGAGCACTGAGAGCAGAAGATAGTTGTTCCAGTTCAAGCATCAAACCTTCTCTTCTTTTTTGTCCTAATCAGGCCCTCAATGGATTGGATCGTGCCCATCACATCAGTGGAGGCCATTTGCTTTTCTCTGTCCACTAATTCAAATGCTGATCTCTTCCAGAAATGCCCTTACAGACACCTAGAAATAATGTTTAACCAGATATCTAGGTACTCCATTGGCCCATTCAAACTGACACATAAACCATAAAATAAACCATCACGGGTGGCCACAAAAGTTTATAATTGATCTAATTTAATTTTCAGAAAACCTAAAGGGGAAAAGTTTTGACCCAGTGGCTACATTGTGGAATCAAACTAGCATTGGTAAGTAAAGCTTGCAGAGAAGAAAGTGTTCACATTAGCTTCAGAAATATGTCAACCAATTATCCAGAAGGCTATGGGCTAAATTAAAGCAATGTTGCCTTGGAGACTATTTTGATAAGCAGGTAAAGAAAAATCAAGATGAACATAAACAGAAGACAAGGGTTTTTGCCAAGGGGTATAACTATAATGATTTTAAAACAAAAATATCATGCAAGAAAAAAAATTCAACAATTTAGGCCAAGTTAAATGAGCAAAGAGTGGGAAAGAATCAGAAATTACAGAAATAAGCTAAAAAGCAAGAACTTATAATATTTAATAAAGGGGAGTATAAAATTATTGTATTTTAATCACACCTGGCTGATTATATAAGAATGCTCATTAATGTGAAATAATCATTTTAATTCTTAAAAACAAGAATATTATGTTCCAACCTTTACTATGAATTCTTTAAAAAGCACCACACAACAGAAGACAGGCTAGAAGAAAGAAAGAACATTAAATAAATGTGAGATGGCTTATGGGTGGAATAATTTATACCATGTGTAGAAAGAAGGAGCTGTCTAGGTAGGGGAAGGTTGTGCTCCATAAAGAAGACATCTGAACAAATGTACAACACAACGAAAATACTAAAGACAGCAGCAGTGGATGGAGGAGCCTAGCACGAAGTGCAACACCTCTGTAGAGACTCCTGCATTCACAAACAGTACCTCCGCCACCCCAAATACTCAGAGATCCTTCCGTGTGCCCAAAGGAACTTCACTATGAACACATAAACTGGTTTAACCAAAACACTTCCCATGGATCAGCTACCCAGTCCTTACTTTACACTTCCAAGCAAGGTCACATGCTGGTTAGTATGGAAACAGGACTCTAACCCAGCCAGTCTTCTGATAAAGCCACACTTTTAACTTTCATGCTATACTGCATAGTATAGTGCAGAAAAAAAGACAGTAACTGTAAAGTTATAACTAAAATAATTTTTAAAATATCAAAATGTGTGGGATTCTGATACAGCAAACCTTATTTGTAAAACTAGAGCATTAGATAATTCTACAAAATTTAAAGTAAACATCAAAAATCATGGCTCTAAGCTTTCCACTTAAAAAATATTAGGGGGGGATAGCAGGGGGAGAAATGCCAGATGTAGGTGATGGGGAGGAAGGCAGCAAATCACACTGCCAGGTGTGTTCCTATGCAACAATTTTGCATGTTCTTCACATGTACCCCAAAACCTAAAATGCAATAAAATAAATAAATGGGAAAAAAAAATATTAGGGCAAAAATAACACAGAATTATAACATAAACAAAAGTAAACATAAATGAAAAACAAGAGAAGAAATCACACTGGGGTACTATCTGCTCTGCTGCTTGGCCTTGCAACCCTAAGGTCTCTCTGGGCTTTTCTTCAATACAGGAACCTAACTGCCAAGAAAGGGATAGTGGGAACTGCCTGGATTTGTAGCATGACGGTCTGACGGTTACTGGATGGAGAGGTGGATGCTGGACTCTGCCAATCCCAGACTCTGAACAGAAGAGCAGCAGGAGACTTGAATAGCAGGCAATCATTTTTCTCAGCTCTTACAAAACGTAGAGAAATAAAGACCCCCAAATTAGATTTTCAGTCAAGTTTCTGAGTTGTAGACAGTGGGAAGCTTTTTCTGGAATTAAAAAAAAAAATTATCTACTCTTTGGAAAGGCAGGACAACAGGCACTAGGTGAAACTTTCAGGATTATCACGCAAAGCCACAGTGGTTCCGGTGCATATGTTGCTGCAGCGGGAATCCACAACCATGTTGCATCTGACCACACTCCCACCACAAAGTGGGTGTCACAGAGCCTGCCTGGCCTCCCAGATGGCTAGCATCTAACTGGTAGAATCTAAGCCATACACTTGTACCCTGGCAGCAAGGAAGTCTGGGACGGTAGGGGATTGGTGGTGGTGGTTTTAAGACTCTTGTGTTGGAAACGCAGGATTTGCAAAACAGGTAATTGTCTAACAGGGAGGGGAGTACAAAAGATTTAGAGCACCATGAATAACTAACGTCAATGTCAGTGGCTGCAGGCAAGTCACCTCAGTCTCCTGTCCCATAAAAAGAAAGATGAAATCATAACTTCTTTTAGGTGCTGTAAGAATTAAATTTTAAAAATGTATGCACATCACAGAGGCTGGCACATAATTCCCCCAAGCGTCAATTCACAAAGATACCTGCTTAAATATGTAGGAAAGACTGTTTGCCACATCCTGAATATGTTCCCATTACAAGGATGCTGAATTTGAAAATGTGGATTCATATCCCGTCCTGGTGTGGGACCAAATAATTACCAAAATATTTGCAGCGTGTCTGTCTCAAAAATCAAAATATCCAACTAGTGACTCAAGAAAACACCAGGAGCTGAGTGAGAAGGCAAATATCTTCTCCTTTAAGAGCAAGAAGACAGTATGAAGCCAAATCTCTTTTCCTTTGAAGAGCAATAAGACAGTGTGCTGAGATGCTCCATTGTTAGCTCATGTCTGGTAAAGACACCAGAACAGCACCGTGACAGCAATGACAAAGACACAAGCAGTCAGCCTGTGCTGAGACTGTTTGTCTGCCAAGCACAAAGGCACTTTTCTTTTAGACAAAGTTTCACTCTTGTTGTCCAGGCTAGGGTGCAATGGTGTGATCTCAGGTCTGCAACCTCTGCCTCCCGGGTTCAAGCAATTCTTCTGCCTCCGCCTCTCGAGTAGCTGAGATTACAGGTATGCACCACCACTCCCAGCTAATTCTGTATTTTTAGTAGAGATAGGGTTTCTCCATGTTGGTCATGCTGGTCTCGAACTCCCGACCTCAAGTGATCCACCTGCTTTGGCCTCCCAAAGTGCTGGGATTACAGGTGTGAGCCACCACACCTGGCCCACATTTTTAACAACATTACATTTTTGTGGTACCAATCATATGGAGTGGGCATTATGGCTCCTCCTTTGACAGATAAAAAGAGAACCGCTAAGTAGAGGCTCATCACACTTGAGGATCACCCAAATGAATACATTTAAGTCATGCTGTGGTCAACCTGCCCCCAAGCCTCTCTTTTTCTCCTATGCCCAAAGCCTTCTGGTCCTGGGCTCCTGGCCAAGCTCATGCCTTTCTATGGTTGGACTATCCCTACCCTTTGCCTTGTCCACGTTCTACTTGTGGCTTGGCAGGGCCTGTGTGCCGGCCCATTCCTTCAGCTCGACTTCTTCAAAATCCCACTCATATTCATTTTTCTGTTTGTCAGTGTTGATGTGAGCATGATATAGTGAGCCTGCCCCTTCCTTGAAGTTGATCTCAGTCACCCTTCTTTTCTGAGTTCCGTCAGGGCTCCACCTTTGGCCTGGACCCTGGATGCAGGGACACCCTTAGCTGGGAGCTGACAATTAAAAAAAAAAAAAAAAATTTGGATTAAAACATAAAAAGGGCAAAGTCCCCAGGTGTTCTTCTGATTCCAGGGCATCTGCATGTAAAACAGTTAAGGACAGTGAGTGGAACCTGTTGGTGCATTTCCAGGTTCAATCACTCCCCCACCAGGCAAATGTTCAGTGCTTTATCTCCTTGTGATTTCCACCTTATAAGGGCCGTTGTGATAACAGTCTGTGCTTCAGATCATTAGCTACTTGCTCTTTAAACGGAATCCATTAGCTAAATATAACCAGGAGCCTTTGGTAGTTTGCACTAATTGTGTTGAGTTGCTTTGTTAAGGTAAATAACAAAAGAAACTATCAGTGTATAAATATGAAAGCCATAATTTTCCTGCTTGCCCGAGACACTAAGTGCTTTGGGCATTGTTTTACAGGCTTATTCAGCTTTCAGATAAATGGGATGATTGATCAGGGGGTCCTGCTCCAATCAGAAGCTCACAGCTGGGCAGCATTCAATCACACCCTCCCCTCCTGCTGAGCGATGAGGAGCTGGGCTTCATCAGTGCACACATTTCAAGTTGAGAATCCAGCCACATGCTTCTGAGTGAGGCCATGCAGTAGGAGACAGGTCTGACTGTCACAGCTCTACCCAGTACTGGAAAAGCTCAAACCCCACAGAAAAGGAAAGGGACATAGGCCCTCAGCTCTCAGCTCTTCTGTGAAGGGAAACAATTAAAGAATTGCCTGGGAGAGCTCTCTTTTTACCAGACCAGTGGTTTTTCAACCTCCTTTGAGCCATAGAATCATGGGGTGTCATGAACTCATAAATGAAAATACAGAATGTAAAGAGACAAACTGCACAGGGCGAGGTGTAGGTGCCACATCAATCTATAGGTCTTCTCCACTTTGTCACTGAGTAGACCCCACAGGGCAACCAGTTTAAAAACTAGCATTTCATCCAACAGTTTGTGTGAAAAGAGAAAAATTGAGTCAAGCTTTTCCCAAATTTACACAGAGGTCAAAAACTGTGACACTACACAGCCCATCAAATATTTTGCCAGTTTACTTCACTGGCCTCATATTTCAAACATACGCAGTGTCTCAGAAAGCAATGTCTTAGTTTGGTGCACAAGTATTGGGATTTTTGCCATTGAAAGTAATGGCAAAAACCTTAATTACTTGTGCACCAACCTAATACTTAGCTGGTTTATGTTCAGTCACAATGCAATCAGCTCAATCTTGTATTATTGATTTGCATTGTACCTGTTTAGATCAATTACATTTTTTATCTGTCCCTGAATCCTGTGAGAATAAGAACAGCCCCTATATCTCCCTCAGAACCTTCTCTCCATGCAACTTTCAAAACTGTCTCGATTTCTGGAACCTCTATATGTCTTGTGAACTCACCCTGCTTCAGTTTGGCCCACAATTGCTGAATAACTCCTCTTTTCCAAATCTGCAATAGATAT
>NW_016107708.1:1891325-1894198 GCF_001604975.1 Cebus imitator
CTAATGTTTTGTATTTTTAGTAGAGACTGAGTTTCACCATGTTGGCCAGTCTGATCTCGAACTTCTGATCTCAAGTGGTCTGCCCACCTTAGCCTCCCAAAGTGCTGGCATTACAGGCATGAGCCAATGTGCCCAGCCCACTGTGAGAATTTGAAGAGTGGTTTTACATGGGCAGAAAAATGAGTGAGAAAGCCACATCCTATGTCCCACCAGAGGCCAACATTGTACCTAATTCTAAAGCAGACTGTGGGCCTTCCTGAGCACTTCATTCTCAGTAGATGACACCAACAAATTAAAATTGCTATTTTTTTTTACTAGACTTGACATGGTTAGTCATTATGTAAGAAAAACTGTGTAATTTTTAGAGACACATACAAAAGGAAATGGGGTGAAGTGATATGATATCTGGAATTCACTTTAAAACATTTCAGCCACAGGAGAAAACATCAGGGGATACATTAAGTAAATGTAGGCAAATCTTAATAATTGTTAGATCTTGGAGATGGATAGGGAGGGGTTCTTTTTAAATTTTTAATTTCTTTTCAAATATAAAATTTTTAAATCTTCCTTCAACGACTACATGTGTATACATCAGCAATTCTTGGAAAGGTTAATCTCACTTTTAGAAGTAAAGACTGAATGATCTGAAATGCACATGGGCAAAATACTTTGGGAAATGCTTGTGACCATTTGTGCATCTGAAAACTCAAATCGTTTTGAGGTAGATTTCAGACCAGGCAACCAGTGTGTGGTGAAGAGACCAATGTGGTAAAGCAGCATTTCCCTAAAGCTCTTCTGCACATCAGGCTAGTACATGACACTGGGACCGAGCAAGAAATGGTCCCAGTGTCATGTACACTTAAGAAACAGCTACACACATGGGATCCCTGCTCAGCAAGTCAGCACGTACATTAGCACTTTAAAGTCTCTGTTGAATCCTACAAAAAAAGAAAGGAAAACATCCTATTACCTCACCCTGTTAGTTTGGAATAATAGGGAGAGATCCAGGCATGAGAAAGGGAGGAGAACTGACATCAATCCATCCTAAAGGGTCTTCTATATATTACTAGACATTGCGCTAAGTGACTTTCCTGATATCTACAATAGATCCTCATTTTATGCAGTCTTACAGCACCCTGTACTTCCCCGACTTTAACATGCATGCTCCACTGTGGCTCCTGGTTCAATAATTGATCATTCCTGTCATACTGTGAATTCTGCATGGGAAAGTCTGTATCATCACTTATTCATCTCTGATACCTACCACCTGTATCTTTTTCACTTAATATGATTCTTAGCAAATTATAGATAAATATTTGTCATGTAAATAGATTTGCTATCTCACTTAATCATCAGAATAGTCATAGAGTTATAACTCTCCCAATTTTACAGATAAGGACATGAGACAAATAGAAATCAAATAATTTTTCCACTTTATAAAACTAAAATGTGGCATATTTGGCATTCAAAATTAATTTTGTTGACTCAAAATTCTTGCATACTGTCAGTAATGAAGGCTGTGAAATAAAAATTACAGCAATTCTGAAGAATAGAGTTTAGTAAGGGAAATATAAGAAATTTACAGTGGGGAAACTTACAGACAGTATCCTATCCAAAATAGAACATGTTGACATTATGTAATATCCTCTGATATGATGTGATGAGATGGGCACATCACCTCTGTGGTTTTCTTCCTCCAGATCCACACTTCACTCTGACCACGAGAAAACGTCAGACAAACGTAAACTGATATATATTCTAAAAATCACCTGACATGTATTCTTCAAAAGAACCAAGGTCATAAAAGCAAAAGACTGAGAAGCTCTTAGGAATAGCATAGACTAAGGAGACCTAACAATTGAATACAATGCAGTATCCTGACTGGATCACAGAACAGAGAAAGAATGTTTAGTGGGAAAACTGGGGAATCTGAAAAAAGTTTTCGTTAACAGTATTGCACCAATGTTAATTTCTTAATTTTAATAATTGTACCATGCTTACGTAAGATTTTAACACTAGGGGAAGCTGAGTAAAGGGTATTATTTTAGTTTCCTATTAGTACTATAACAAATTAACACAAATTGCTTAAACAATAAAAACGTATCTTGCAGTTCTGGAGATCAGGAAATATTACTGGGCTAAAATCAAGATGTTGGCAGGTATCTTAGTCTACTCTGTGCTGATATAACAAAATCCCTGAGGCCGAGTAACTTAGAGAAAACGGTTTGGTTTCTTACAGTTCTGGAGGCTGGGAAATCCAAGGTTGAGGAGCCCACATCTGGTAAGGGCCTTCTTGCTGCATCATCCCATCCTATCCCAAAGCGGAAGGGTAAGAGAGCAGCTGCAGGAAAGAGAGAGAGGAAGGAGGTCAAAGTCATAGTTTATCAGGAACCCACTCCCACAATAACAGCATTAATCCATCCATGAGGGTAGAGCCCTCATGACCTAATTGCCTCATACAGGTCCCACCTCTCAACATGGTTGCATTGGGGATTAAGCTTCCAGCACATGAACTTTGGGGCACACGTTCAAACCATAATATTACATTGTTGGCCCCCCAAATTCATACCTTTCTTACATGCAAGATACATTTATTCCATCCCAATAGGCGTAAAGTCTTTTTTTTTCTCCCCCATTTATGTTATTGCATTTTAGGTTTTGGGGTACATGTGAAGAACATGCAAAATTGTTGCATAGGAACACACGTGGCAGTGTGATTTGCTGCCTTCCTCCCCATCACCTACATCTGGCATTACTCCCCCTGCTATCCCTCCCCAGCTCCCCACCTCCCACCATCCCTCCCCTATTTCCCCCCAACTGACCCCAGTGTGTAGTGCTCCCCTCCCTTTGTCCATGTGCTCTCATCGTTCAAC
>NW_016107708.1:1899818-1929385 GCF_001604975.1 Cebus imitator
TGACACACAGGTGAGATTCATCCTGAGACAAATTTCTCTCCAGATGTGAGCCTATGAAATTAACAAGTTATGCACTTTCCAAATCCAGTGGTGGGACTGGAATAGGATAGGCATTCTCATTCCAAAAGTGATAGATAAATAGGCAAGAAGAAAGGGGTAACTGCTCCTAAGTAAGTTCAAAACCCAACAAAGAAAACAACCTTCAGTCTTCAAGCTGGAGGATAATATCCTTTGACTCTATGTCCCAATTTCTGGACACATTGGGGCAGGGCTGAGCTCTGCTTCAGGCAGCCTCACCTCTAAGGCACTGCTCACAGGTTGAAGTCACAAGACGAAGTCACATGCCCGCAGCTTTCCCAGGCTAGAGTTGCATGGTTTTTAATTCTTTACAAGATCAGGCTAAGAGTTTTCCAGATATTCCCATTCTGCTTCCATTTTAATTATAAATTCTATCTTTAAATAATTTTTCTCTTCTCTCTTTTAACCATTAACAGCCAGAAGACATCATGCAGAACCTTGAATGCTTTGCTACTTAGATATTTCTTCTGGGTGATATGATAGATTATTGCTCTTAAATTTTGCCTTTTATGAAGTCCTAGGACATGGACACAACTCCACCAAATTCTTTGCAACTTTATAACAGTGATGATCTTTACTCTAGTTTCCAACGCTATGTCGACAGGTACACAGGAACTCTTCATATTATCTTTGCAACTTTTCTGTAAATCTAAAATTATTTTGAAATAAAATATTAAAAATAAGAAATCAGCTGGGCGCGGTGGCTCACGCCTGTAATCCCAGCACTTTGGAAGGCTGAGGCTGGCGGATCACGAGGTCAAGAGATCAAGACCATCCTGGCCAACATGGTGAAACCCCATCTCTGCTAAAAATACAAAAATTATCTGGGCATGGTGGCCTGTGCCTATAGTCCCAGCTACTTGGGAGGCTGAGGCAGGAGAACTGCTTGAACCCGGGAGGCGGAGGTTACAGTGAGTCAAGATCGCACCACTGCACTCCAGCCTGGCACCTGGCGACAGTGAGACTCTGTCTCAAGAAAAAAAAAAAAGAAGAAATAAATAACTGTATGTTAACCTATAACAGACACATTGCATGAAAATCACAAATCCATAGATTCTCAAAGTCGAAAGAGAACTTAAGGGCATTACTCTTATTGATGAAATTTTAGAGGCCTTTATGAGTTATAATCTGTTACATACTAGATAACTTTGTCTGAAAATATACCTGGAAATCTTTCTGAAAAATGCTTGACATTGAGCTAGCTGAGAACAAGATCCCCTCCAGCACACCAGTGGTAGGTGCTTGGCCTGAATCCAATTGTCCATCTCCTCTCAGTAATAAGACCTACAGCTTTCCACAGGCTCCCAGTATCTCCAGATTTATATCCCAACTCTCCCCTAAACAAACGGTATCTAACCTCAGATTTTGTGACACTAGCACCCAAAGATCTTATTCCTATCAAAGCTCATTAAAAGTGTTAGCAACAAGAAGGTGGTGACTCTGCTGAAGCCTCCCCTTCACCCAAGATGTATCCTGAATGCCCTGGGCCAAGTGTGTCTTGCTACAGGACGTAGAGATTAGGGACAAAGAACCTTATATTCCTGATCTTTATCTTATGACCTTCCCTAGTAATATCTTTTTCTTAACTAATACCCTATAACCTTATAACATTTACTCTCACTTCATCCCATAAACATTATGAGAAAAACACTATGGATAAAAGTTATACCTGTTCACTACCTAAATCATGCATTCATTTGCTAACAATGAAGAAAAACCTGACTCAGTAGTTATATTTATGTTTCTTTTAGACTCAAGCACCACCGTTTGAAGACCATCCCTTGCTGAAGGCTTTAAAAAGGGCACTAGGGGGTGTCTTGCAATCTAGGATGAATTAAACTCCAATGAAAATGACAGATTCAGGAAATTCATGTGTCACCTTTTTTGCCGAAGGGTGTTCTTTTTATGAACTGTACCTGGACAAAAATGAACTGAATATTTTCTTGGCAAAATGCTGGGATTGAATAAATGGCTTTGCAGTGAAGAATAAGTAAACAGAGAGAAAAAGGCAAGGAGGGAGGTGAGATGGGGGAGGGGGCACAAAGGTCTTTGTAAATCATAAGAGAATTCAAGAAAAACCAACCCTCTAAAAATAACACTCTATAAGAAGGAAAAGCTTTTAAATTATCTGGTGTATGTTCCCAATAGAACCCCAAATATATGATTCTTAAGAAATGATAACAAGCTTCCATAAAGAGAAGGATGAGAATCTACTTTTTTCACAAGAGATTTGTTAGTATAATGAAACAAGAAGAATGTTTGAATAATTTTTGGGTCATTGAAGGCAATTTCTTCATGCCCCAAAACTTATTTTTAAAATTTCAAGAATATAGACACTAGCTAAAAATTGGATTGACAGAGAAATCAAAGTAGTAAAAATAGATCAAAACAACAGAGATAAACAAAATTTGTTCTAAGATAACCCAGGGGAAATTCAAAGCTCAAGACTAAACAAAAATACGCACACATACACGTACACACACAAAGCCAGAGTAGGCCAAGGTGCCATCAAGATAGGCGCGGTGGCTCACGCCTGTAATCCCAGCACTTTGGGAGGCTGAGGCGGGTGGATCACGAGGTCAAGAGATCGAGACCATCCTGGTCAACATGGTGAAACCCCGTCTCTACTAAAAATACAAAAAAATTAGCTGGGCATGGTGGCGCGTGCCTGTAGTCCCAGCTACTCAGGAGGCTGAGGCAGGAGAATTGCCTGAACCCAGGAGGCGGAGGTTGCAGTGAGCCGAGATCGCGCCATTGCACTCCAGCCTGGGTAACAAGAGTGAAACTCTGTCTCAAAAAAAAAAAAAAAACACAGATCTTGCCCATCTGCAGAGACCATTCTCTCCCAATAAACCCTTAAAACAACAGAGCCTCTGGAAGCAGAGGACTTTGACCTCAGGCTGAATCCAAAGAAAAACTCTCTTTAAAAAGGTAGTATATCTGCCAGGGACATCTCCTAATATAAGGGTGGTATATTAGAGAAAGAAGCTGAGCAGAGGGAACCCACCCCAGAGCTCTCCAGGAGATTTTGAGAAAAGAAAAAAAATGAAAGCCCCAAAGCAGCTACATTGAAGGAAGTTCACCTCCCAAGCAAAGCCCATTTTATTATTTTGGCAGTTGAGGGCTTGTGTCCAGCCTGCCAGCCCTCTCCACTCCCACAGACCCAACAAGGTAGCCAGCCTAGGCAATGGCCTCTCCTGCTTCTACAGAAGCCATTGTCAGTGCATATATTTTTTTTAAAAAAAGATGCTTGTCAAAAAAACAGATCCACCTTTCCTCATAAATCTGTATCAATATGGCTGTGTGGTAATACAAATTAAGGAGATAAGGAAGATGAGGGAATATTAGTTTCAGGGAAGTGGTAAGATTTGGGGAAATAGATGGAGGAAATCCAAACTATATTTTAGACCGTTTAATATGGGTATAAGGCAACACCATATGTCCACTGTGGAGAAAATGCAATGGTTTTAAGCTCTTCTCTTGAAATCAAAATCTCTCAGATTAAGTTGCAAACCAAATATAGATATGTGCTGCTTTTATAAGACATAGCCAAAACCAAATGACACTGAAACATTAAAATAAAAAGGTTACTCAAAGTTATAGCAGCTGCCCACAAATAAAAGTAATCCAGACATTTTAGTAACAAGGTAGAAACCAAGGCAAAATGCATTAAGTAGAGAGAAAGTTACTTTACATAGCTAAAAAGTATAGCCCATAATGAAGACCTAACCATCATGATCCTTTGGAAATGAACTACATGGCATCAAAGTGCAGGGCACAGACCATTTAGCACGCAGGAGAAAACTGGCAGCAATTACTACGGTAGAAGGCTCTTAGTGCTATGAATTGTCAAATATAGATTGTGTAGGCCAAAAAAAAATGAGGAAGAAAGTAAATAAACAAGCAGACAAATAAGAACATGGAGGTTTTAAACAATATAATGAATATGTACCGAACATTTTTATGGCATGCACTTTGGATATTAATCTTAACCCAGCTCCTTCTCTTTTCTCTTATCCTGTTTAACCCTGACCCTCTTTCTCTTTCACTTCTAGTTTTCTCCCTTACTTTTTTTACTCCACTTACTTAACTAGAGCGTGTAGATATGTATTCAAGTCACCTCGCATCCCTTTAGAATAATGAAGAGCGTAAATAAATAATCAAGTCAGAAGCATGTCCTGAGGTTGTGCAGGAAGTCGTTCTCACTGCAGGAGGTGTGAGCTGCAGACCCTCAGGAGCGCCTTTATCCTTGCTAGAGGCAAAGCCCCGAGCCTTTGGGTAATGGTTTTAGAACTTGTCTGTGACCCCATTATTTTTATTCAAGTGGCACAGCCTGCCTTGCCAACTGATGAAGATTCACAGCTCATCAGCCTTTAACTCTGGCATAGTTTTTTAATATTTTAGACTCGACTCCCTTTTTTTCCTCTTATTTTTATGTTTTGTATGTATTTTATAAGAATTCTGGACAGTTCTCAATCTAGTGTCATCCCAAATGAGACCTGGGAAGGTATATTTGGGGAGTTTTAAGGTAAGACAACTGGAAAATTTGAAAGAAGAGTTCACAGGGCCACACTCACTTCTGACAGCAGTTGCTAGTTGGAGGAGTTCTCAAAACAACTCTTAGGTTGATAATTCACCGGAAGAACTTAGAGAACTCACTGAAAGTCATTATAGTCATAGTTAGGGTTTATTACAGAAAAAGGATACAGACTAAGTCAGCCAAGGGAGGAGGCACATAGAAGAGAGTCCAGGGAAATTTCCAAACACAGAGCTTCCAATTGTCCTCCACCTGCAGTGCTAGGATGCTGTTACTCTCCGAGAAATCCGGTGCAGCGATACTCAGGTAGTATCATCAACCAAGGAGGTTCACTTGAATTCCAGGGTTCGGGGTTTCTACGGGGGCCCCAGCATGATGACTAATTGCCTGCATGGTTGATCTCAGCCTCCCATCCCCCTCCAGAGGCTGACTATACTGCATGACCCAAAGCCCCCACACATCACTTTGTGGGTCTTTCTAACATGGCCATTTCCCAACCTAAATCATACTGTTAGACTTTCTGGCATAACCTAAGGCCCCCAGGTAAACAAAGAAACTCCTATCAGTCATGACCTTCCAAGAGCTTAGAGTTCACCTCCCATAAACCAATGACAAATGCCAGACTTCCTTTTGGGTAAAGTTAAATTCTTTACTACGCAGAGACACTGAGCCTTAGGCTCAGGAAATTTTTATGGAGAGGTGAAAGAGATCAGGGCCAGATGATAATAAAGTGAATATTAATAGAACGAGCTGTCTTACTAAGATCTTCTGGGTGTCAGGCACTGTGCTACACCCTTAATCAACTACCACACTGAGAAGTTGAACCTCCAGTGGAACAGATAACAGATGGGAGTTGGGACGCCATGTGTTATGTGTATGACAGTGCTGAAAAGTGACTCCTCCCTCCGTTGTCTCCAGTTTTAAGGAAGGCAGACTGAAAGTGATGAAAAGCACGGATCAGCCTCACAATTCCACTGCAGGCCACTTTGGGAAGCTGCTAATAGAATGAAAATCCACAAAAGCAAGTAGTTTAATCTGTTTTGTTCATCACTGTATCTTCAGCACTGTACGGTTGAATAAATGAAATATCTACAATAAACCTCATTCCCTAGTATTAAAACAGTAGAAAATATATCTGTCTCCCAGGGATGTTGTAAAGATTAAAAGCTGATGCAGCAAGGCCACTGGTTCCTAGTAAATGCTCAGTAAATATAGCAATTACTGTCATTTATTATCATGATTATTCTCAAGCTCAGCAGGACAGCAGTCTTAGACACTGACAGAAGCCCTGTTCAGAAATAGAATGTGTATCTTATTAAATGGGTCCATCTTCATGGCCCTCAGGGCCTGCACTTGAAAGTTTTGGCAGGGCCCTGGCAAGGTGCTCCAGGAATGCAGAGGACAAACCACCCCCACACAACACAGACTTTGTTCCTCCTTTGTGAACTGTGCTTCATGCAACTTCCATTTGGTTTCTCTTTCATTCATTTCTGCTAACATCTTAATGCTTCCTTCCATTTTACCTTGACTTACCTTGTTGTTCTTCTTTGAATTTTGGATGCCTAATAAGTTTATTGTTAGCTTCACCTTTAAAACAATGTAGATGTTGGAGGCTATACAATTTCCTCAAAGTATAGCCTTAGCAATCTACCACAGGTTTTATCATGATAGGTTTCCATTGCTTTCTAGCTTAACTGCATATTTTATTTCCCATCTTATACTGTGATTGACTGGATTAATTTTTTGAACTAAAAACTCATATTTCCTGATGATACGGCATTTGGAAGTATTGACTGAGCTGGATTCCTGGTATAAATTGTAAGTCTTATGAAACCTAAATATCTGAAATTAAGTTTAAGAAAAATGAGGCTTGCCATATTCTGAAGCATAGCCTCTGGTTTTGCAGTCTGAAAAGCCCGTGTAACAAGGTTGGCAAATGCTTTGTGTGGATTCCTCCTCCAATCCCTTTATTTGACAGTGCAGACACCAGGATAGCACCTCTTTCTAAAGTGTTCCCACATTACATGCAACCTTCCCCATCATGGGCATTCTGAGATTGATATCTCAGCTCACCCTGGTGCATCTGTTAGTATTTACAGTTTGCCACTGGCTGTGAGAGCCAGAGAGACAGCCGAGAGCCACTCTGCTAAACCTGAAGAGCATTCTTACCTTATGACTTTGCCACAGTAAGTTATCACTTTTTAAATGCAAGAAAGTTGTGGCTTTATTGTTACTTGTTTTAAAAAAATGTTTAGGAGAGATTCCACTAATCTACCTTCTCTATGATAATATTTCATTTCTGGGTTTGTTGTAAAACAAGTTATTTCCTTTTTCTACAAGGCTTCACTGTACCACACCAACCTGAGGTGGGCATGGACTCTCTGTTAGAGGAAAGAGCAGCCTTGCAGGTACAAGGCCACTCAGGAATCACGCCCCACGAAATCAGCACAGTTCATCTTGGCAAGATCTTCTAATTTCCAAAGCATGTGGACCTAGGAGTGGAACCATGAAATTATTCCATCATTGCCTCACACTGAGAATACCCCTCACCTCCACAGCTCCCCTGTTTACTCACTATGTGAGCTTGAGTCATATAACTTCTCCAGATCCCAGTCACCTCATCTGTGAACTAGAGGAAATACTAATCCCACTGAATCGCTGGGACAATCAAGTGGGAAAATGGATGTAAACACTCAGCCCAGTATAAACATGAGCTTCTATGGTTGTTATTGTGCTGGTGATGGCTATGAGGTTGCTAGACATTCTTCAATGCTTTCTCAGATACTGACTATTGGGAGCAGGCCTGATAAACAATGTAATAGAAGAAAATGGAAGCGTTAGGTGTGCCTTCCAGGAAAAGAAAAAGAAAAAGAAAGGTACCCTATATTTCCCTCTCTAAATATATAAATATTATATGTATGTAATATTATACATATTCTATATAAAACCCACAATGATAGCATATATAATGATAATATAATTAAATATGTATTAATATATAAGATATTAAATCTCTCTCTAACATATTTTTACTTTATAAGCTTTATATCGAAGTGATTATCTCAGTGAGGAACTAGGGATAATTGGTGTTCTTTAAGCTGGTATCATGTGTAAGCCTCTGGCAGACTGGGAGTTAATGTAGATGATATCTGTACACCTTGTGTCTGTTCTTACGGGCACCAAGCTCTGTTTCTGACCCTCAGATCCCATATTTCTGTGGGTGACAGGGGAGTGTCCATGCTGCAGCACCAGCTCCCTGCCAGACAAGGCTACTTCTGTTAGCTGGTGACTCACAGACACATTCCGTTCCCAAGTGTATTTAGCCTCAGAATGTACTTGAAGAATGTTTTATTCATTTGCCAACATAAAAATCAGATTTCAGATAATTAGTAAAGCTTGTTGCTGTGATTGTGGTGGTGGTGATTATTTAATGCAAAATATAAAATTTAAGAAAATAGGTTTGGATATATAAATGTATAGGACCCTTTTAGAAAACAATTTGGTTACACACACACACACACGCGCACATGCACACTCCTCTTGTTATGTCAAGAATACCTAGTGAAAGACAACAAAGTTACAATTATATAAGATGAATAAGTATAGAGATCTGATATACAGCATGAGAAATATAGTTAATAATACAATATTGTATACTGGAAATTTGCTACAAGAGTAGATTTCAGGTGCTTTCACCACAAACACATACACACACACACACACACACACACACACACACATGTTAACCATGGAAGAAAATGGGTATAATTAGCTTAAATGTAGTGATCATTTCACTATGCATATGTACTTTGTGTATATATATATATGTTTAGTATGTATATATGAAATATATCAAACGTTATACATCTTAAATACACAGAATTTTTGTTGAAAAGAAGAGAAAGGAAGAAAGGAGAAAAGAAAAGAAAGAAAGAAAGAAAGAGATAAAGAAAGGGAAAGAAAGAAAGAAAAAGGAAGGAAGGGAGGGAAAGGAAGAAAGAAAGGGGAAGGAGGGAGGGGAAGGAAGGAATGAGAAAGAGAAAGAAAGAAAGAAAGAAGAAAGAAAGAAAGAAAGAAAGAAAGAAAGAAAGAAAGAAAGAAAGAAAGAAAGAAAGAAAGGGAGAGAGAGAAAGAAGGAAAGAAAGAAAGAAAAGAAAGAAAGAAAGAAAAATAAAGGGTGAGAAGGAGGGAGGAAGAGAGGAAGGGAGGAAGGGGGAGGGAAGGAGGGAGGAAGAGAGGAAGGGGAAGGGAGGGAGGAGGGGAGAAAGGGAGGAAATAAAATGGAAGGAAAAGAGACAGTAGTAAGTGTGTATATATATATATACATACTCAAGCAGAGTAATTGTACTTTTAGCACTCCATCCTCAGGGAATATTTTTAAATACAGTGAAGTATTTATTTGCCAAGATATCTATTGTACTCTTATTTATTTATGAAAATGAATGTTGAAAATCCCTAAATGTTCAACAATAAGAGAATTACTAAGTAATTTATATTATTCCCATCTGTTGGACTATTATATAGCCATTAAAGTTGTTTATAAAGAATTCATAATAACATATGATGTGCAGTAAAAATCAGGTAAAAAATATAATTAGGAAAAAATAGGCAGAGCAGAAAACTGAAAAAGGCTCAAATATTATTATTGCTTGTCTTTGTATAGTAAGATTATGAGTAACATTTCTCCACTTCCTTTTTTTTAAGTTTTATAAAATACTTTAAAAAATTAAACAATAGCTTTAGTTTAAAAAATGAAAGAAAAAAGCATAAAAACTGAAGAAGAAAAGATGAGAAAAGGAAGAAAAAAAAGAGGACATTTATTTTCTTCTCTCTTCTCTTCTTGACCCTTAGACTTATTCCAAGCAAGGTAAATTATGCCTTGGCTTATTTCCTGTCACCAACAGTGTTCCCTCCACATCTAGCTATTAAACTCTTAGTGTCTGGACAGGTGAAGCAGAATTTTACTGCCTACCAGACCGAGTGCTGAATACTCAATAAATGTTAGACTAAACTGAGCAAGACCAAACAACACTGGCCCCATCCAAATCCTTTCTTTCCAAGGGTAAGTTTAGTTTCAGTCTTCATCACATATCCCTCTTGCAAGACCGGATCAAAATTTCTCTCTGCTTCTTAAACTTCAGTCTTATTCATGAAAGAACTCCAATGTTTAATCTCTTAAATGATCCAGTGTCCTAAGACTGCAAACCTATCCAATCAGTTGGAGCATACTGTCAAAACTACAAACTATGGTTTGAGGAGGTTGAATATAAACTCGGGAATTCAAAAACGGGAGCAATTCCCTGTATTTCACAGTTGACTCCACTGCTCTCTCACAAGATAAACTGAAGTTCCTTCTCTCCAAATCTGATAGTTATCACACATTTGCCTCTGCTCCCCAAGTCAAAAGCTTTCCTTGGACTGCTCACATTCTGCAAAGTGGTGTCTATTTGTAGCAATTTGGTTTATTATCACTGGTTCAGGGACAATTTAGGGCAGACCTTGGCAAGCTCTCATGATAACAATCTGCCCCGTTGTGCTCCTTATGGAAGACACCTTCTTTGCCAGGAAGTTGCATTAGCTGTGGGTGACTGAGTAAGAACACAATTAAGCTGTTAAAGTTTCCACTGGCCCCTGCTGGGCCTGGGCACAGAAAATCTCAGGGCTGCACGTCTTGCGTGGTGGCCACTGCGACAAACAGGCACAGTGGTCAGAAGGCCCTAGTGCCTTCCTTCCTGCATTTGGTATCATAAAATGTCAGTGACCTATGACATAGATCACTTATGAAAAACCAGGGCTTGAGAGCCACACTAATAGTCTCTAGGTTGGTTATTTTGCCCCCATCCTTTCCGGAATTATTCAAACCCAAGAGAACCCTGGAGTCATCCTGTAGACAAAACAGTTCCCAGAAGGCTCAGCACTGCCAGAAGAGAATGGTCTTCATGAGGATCTAGCTTTGCTCCAACTTGAGTCTTTATCTATTGATGGTCAAAATGATAAAACAGAAATGTTCATCTGTCTCCTCAATAGAGGATGACTGTCCTGGAGGTAGAGGAGATAACATGTAAGATTTTATATACAGGTATTGATCAACCTACGACCTATGCAACTTATGACCATTCAACTTTACGACCACAATCGCTAGCCACAACTGCTCCACGCCTGGCAGCGCAAACATTGCCCAGCTGGGCGTACAACAGTGCGGACCAGCTTCCGGCAGCACTCCCATCTCCGTGTGCACGATTTCAACTGTTATCCCAGACTCCGTACAGCAATTTGTGTTTTGTGTCTTGGGTATTTGTCATCAAACCCCTCCCAATAAACTTCTTATACATTTCAAAGCAATGGACCCAAACATTGAACGATTTGCAAGGATTGAACGGATGGCGCATGATGTGTTTCATCCGTATCATGAAATTTATGAATAAAAAAAGAAACATATAATACAGACAAAGTTCACCATGTTTATGAAAAAACCAACTCCGGTAACCCCAACTGCTGCCTCAGATGACGACATCAACGATCCGCAGCCAAGCACCAGCGGCCAATAAAATGTTTTGTACATGTTTATATATTTTGATATGTTTTGCAATTGGGAAAATGTTTCCTATGGCATTTTTTACACCTGTATTTTGTAATTTTGTATGTTTTGCAAATATTAAACCAGTTGTACTGGTAATGCAGTGTTTTACTTAAACCTGACGAATGTAAAAATAAGAAACAAAATGGTGTAGAGATGATACAAATGGTATAAAATGAACAAAGAAAATTATGATATATAACAATAATGAAAGAAAATTATGATAAAATATGACTTAAAGATTTTTATAACATCATTTCACAGTACTGTACATATAGCCTACTCAACTTACGACCAAATCGTGTTACGAGTGGTCTGTCGGAACCAATCTTGGTCATAAGCCGAGCACTAGCTGTACCAATAAATTACATTTCTCTATTCATTAGGCCAGTCCTTCCCACCAAGAGCCATTACATTTATAATTATAGAGAACTTTAGATTAAAAGTCAGGGGACAACTGTGGTCCTTGGTTTTATCCTGTCTCACCAGTGACAAACTCCCCAACCACTGCAGCTACTCTACCCCTGGCCTATCGGCCCTCTTTCATAGATGATTATGAGGTTTGATGGAAAGAGCACAGGCTTTGAACCTGCACCCACCTGGCCACAAATTTGGTTCTGACTCTTATAAGCTGCAAGACCCTCGGCAACTTACTTAATCCCTGTGAGTATCAGGTACCACCTTACACCTTGTAATGTGGGTTAAATAAAATTATATTCATGAAGTACCTGATAATGTCTCAATAGATACTAATTCCTTCCTTATTCTTCTACCCAGTCATTTACAAAGTCATTCAGGTCTCCAGCATGATCTTCTGGAAAGAGACTTCGCTGACCACTCACTCTAAAGCACCTGCCAATTCAGTCACTCATGAGGACTTCACTTTTCAGATCTTATTTACCCACTCATCTACTTGATCACTTGTTTTTCTTCTTTGCCAATTTCTAGGAGCTCCCTGGCCTCACAGAGCTCTTCTTGCTGACCACTATCTGCAGTGCCTAAAGCAGTTCCTGAAACCCCACAGGAACTTAGAAACATTTGTTGGATGAATAAATTCTTAGCACAGGCTCTAGCTGAGAGGACTTCACAGTGTGGAGAGGGCAGCACTGACTCAGCTTTTCTGTGTGTCAGGGGCTTCAGGGAGGAAGCACAGGCAGACCATGAACTTCCAGCTCCACAGGTGGCTCAAAGTGCAGGGGAAGAGCTTTTTAGCACTGAACTCACTTCATGTGTATCCACAATCTTCGGGTCTCTGGTGGGCAGCTGAGCAAGGTGAGATGCGTCCATCAGGGCAAATCAGGCTGGGCATCCTCCCCCTGTGGGTTCCTCATAGGACATACTCTGGACTCTCTGGAGAAGCCCAGAAGTGACATGGAAAAGCAGGGGGAGTCCTTCTCAGAAGGAAAGGTGAAAAACATGCAGAACCAATTACATGTTTTCCCAGCGACAGAGACTGAAAGCACAAGTCTTGGGCATGTGCTGTGAAACACCTTCTGTCTAGCTCAGAGCCAGATCTGGCCTTAGTAATCCACTTCTGCTTAGTATCTTTTTGTTGAAAAGAAAAAAAAAAAATCCTATCTCTGGTACAAGTAAAGTGTTTTGTTCCTTAGAGAAAGCTGCAACAAATACATTGACTACTTTAAACCTCATTAATAATCTAGCTAAATATAAATTAAGATAAAGTACCATTTCCCTTATAAAATTAGAATAATATAATTCTCCATATGGTTTAAGGTGAGATAAAATGGCATACTCACAGATTCCATTAAGAGAATAAATCACTATAAAAATTTTGGAAAGAAATTTGGAATCTTAGAAATATTTACATTAGGTCTGCCACTTACGGTTGTACAAGTTGTGTTTTGTACACCTCCAAGAGGCACCATTCACCTCCCAGGAATTGTAAGCAAAATTATGGAGGCAATTTTCCTGTAGATGGAAGTTGAGTGTCTAGTGGAAAGGGTGCCTCTTTCTAATTTGCACAGTTGCTTTATCAGCTACTGGAAGGGGTGACTTACATACATGAACAGAGTGGCTCCATTTCCATGAAATATACACTGAGCAAAAAATCCCCAATGTGGGAAATGTTTTATTTACAAAGATGTTCATCACAGCATTTTTCAAAAAGTACAAACAATCTGTATGTCTAACAGTAAGGAAATGATTCAATCAAGTGTGCTAAACACAGTTGATATTTATGAACTGCTTATAATGATATGGGGAAAAGCTTCAGCTGCGTTATCATTATAATTTTATACTTAGGGATACAAAAGTGTGGATACAGCATGATTACTACTAAGTAAAGCAAACAAAAAAAAATTAAAAGCTATTCATAATAAAATTGCAGGATGATAATAAGCCAAAATATTAGCAGAAATTGTTTTGGGGTATAGAATTACTAATGCTATTTTTGCCTCTCTAATTTACTGTATTTTCCAAATATTTTACTAAGCATGTCATCATTTTTCATTGAAATTTCCACCATTAAATTTTTAGAAGTAGAGAATGGTTAGAAATGAGAAGCAGAGCTAAAACCTTTTAAAATTCTGTTGCTGAGACACGAAGTCATTGAAAAACCTGATGTGGTATTTCAGTATTTGTGGAAGATGTTTCAGTATCTGGGCCAAAAATTTTTTTTACACCACCTGCTCCAGAAACTCTCATCAAGAGCAGGAGCCAGGGGCATGGAAAATTCCAAAGAAGGAAAGAAGGATCTCTGTCACCAAGAATGAGTCTTATTGTTGCCTACAGAAATGCCTTATTATCTCCAGACCCCCAGACATCTCAGGGGCAGTCTTTGACAGGGCAGAAAGGCCTCCTCCCAGTCAGCATGCGACAGTTATGTTATAAACATTCATAAATATCTCCATTTCATGTCTATAAGGGATACATAGCAATCATGAATTTATCGCAAGTTTCTTTGAAACCATTGGTCTTCATATGTCCTCTATCTCTACTTTTACTACCCCCGACAGACAGTAAGATATTAGTTCCTTGGAGCTAAAGTGATTTATTATGTTTTCCTAGGGCTCTATTCCCAGTGAGAAGGGTGACTTTGAGAAGGCTTAAAGGTTGGGAGAGAGGATTCTTGGCAAGATGGTCAGCTATAGGCAGCCAGGAGGGGAGCATGTGCCACCCAGGGAGGAGGATGTTAGAAAGACTGGTGCACTTCCAGATCATTGGAAGGAAGATATTGACAAGGGACAGAGGGAGGACACAGATGCTGATCTGAAGGAGGAGGAAGCTAGGAAACCTGCCCAGGGTTACCAAGCACTGGGACTTGTTCCTGATCCTCAATCACTTGTGGGGAAGAGGTCAGCTGAATAGGCAAAGAGTGACCTGCTCTAGCCATAGACCTCTGGAATCCTGGCATCAGGAGACCCCATGATCCCCATGCACACTTGAGCTGGCATGAAGAGCTGCTTGGAGAGGTGGTAGGAGCAGGAATCCAGCCTATGCAGAGCCCAAAGAGCTTGGTGTGAGAATGTCTGCAGTGGAGCATGGCCAAGGACACTCATTCCCCAAAGCTCTCTATCCTTCCCTAGGAGGCTTTAGCCTTAAGAGAACAGCTGGGCCTGAACAGAGCAGGGAAGTCTTGCTGGTGAGATGGTACCAATCCAATCCGGGACTCTCCTATCTGCTGACCTCCCCCAGGGCCCAATCCTGTCCATGCCCACCTGCAGTGAAGCCTCAGGTACCCAGCTGGAGTGACTCCTTGAGACCTACATACCAGCCAACTGCACCTGGCTGTGAGAGAGCTCCAACAGAACAGCCTCTGCCAACACACACCAGCCCACCCACACCCTCCCCCCAGTGCACCTGCCCCCATTTATGGCCAACCCCTACCGCCACAATCCCACCACCTTGCTGGTGAGTATGTGCTTGCAGATCTTGCCTCTGCTTCCCTACTGGTGCACATGTGAATATGCACCCCACTGCACCACCGCTGCTGGCCTGAGCATGTCTCCCTCCCCTTGCCACCATTACTCTCATGAATGTGCACATGGAGGCCAACGGCCTTGCACCCCACCCCATGCCACCACTGCTGCCAGTACAAACACATGCAAAGAGGCCAGCACCCTGTACCGGCCAGCACCCTGCACCTGCGCCAACACCATAACTGGTGCAAACAAGCACATGGATGCCAGCAGCCCTGTCTCCTGCCCCAGACCTTGCACTGCCACTGCCACTGATGTGATGGATGCATGGAGACTGGCAGGACCACACTCACCAGCACCAAGCTTGCTCACCCATGCTGCTGCTGCTGCTGCTGGCAACTGGGAGTGAACATGGATCCTGCTGCCACTGCCCTGATGAAGAACTTTGGCTGGCACAACCCATCAGAGTGTTGTGACCAATGGTCCAGGAGCACATAGGCTTCTCCAATGCAGCAGACACTTAAACTCCAGGGACCAGAGAAAAAACCTCGGGCCTGATACCGGCCCCTCAGAGCTGTAGGATGGATCCCAGAGGGGCTGAGCTGAGGCTTGGGTCCCTAAAATCTTCAATAAATGAACCCAGTTGACTGAACCCACTTTGTACCACAATCAAGCCCCCAACAACATCAAAGAAGATAAAGGAGAAAAACCCATTCAAAGGACAGCAACTTTATGGAGTGAAAGAACATAAGTCCACACAGATAAGAAAGAGCCAGTACAAGAACTCTGGCAGCTCAAAAAGCCAGAGTGTCTTCTTACCTGCAAACAACCACACTAGTTCCCTCCCAAAGTTCTTAACGAGGCTGAAACGGCAATAATAGAGTTCAGAATATAGATAGGAATGAAGATCATTGAGATTCAGGAGAAAGTTGAAACCCAATCAAAGGGTTCTAAGGAATACAATAAAACAATACAGGAGATCAAAGATAAAATGGCCATTTTAAGAAAGAACCATACTTAACTGATAGAGCTGAAAAACTCACTTGAAGAATATAAGAATACAATTGCAAATATCAATATTAGAATTGACCAAACTGAGGAAAAAACCTCAGACCCCAAAGGCTAGTCATCTGAATAACTGAGTTGGACAAAAATGCAGCAAAAATAGTTAAGAAGCATAAACAAAACCTTTAAAAATGTAAGATTATGTAAAGAGACCATATATTACTCATTGGTATTCCTAAAAGAGAGAAAGAGAAAACAAGCAACTTGCCCATAAAAACCAGGCTTCATAGCAGGAGGTAAGTGGCAGACAAGTGAGAATGACCACCTGAGCTCCACCTCCTGTCAGATCAGCATCGCTTAAGCTTCTCAGGAGCATAAACCCTATTGTGAACTGCACATGCAAGGAATCTAGGTTGCCCACACCTTATGAGAATCTAGCTAATGCGTGATGATCTGAGGTGGAACAGTTTCGTCCCAAAACCATCCACTTACCTGCATCCATGGAAAAATTGTCTTCCACAAAACCAGTCCCCGTTGCCAAAAGATTGGGGACAACTGAACTAGGTAACCAAGAGTAAGCCAACCCTAAAACTAGCAGAAAACAAGAAATAACCAAAATCAGAGCTGAAATGAAGGAAATTAAGATGTGAAAAATCATACAAAAGATCAATGAATCCATAGTTGGTCTTTGAAAAGATAAATTAGACAAATAGACCACGAGCTAGACTAATGTTTTAAATAAAAATGAGAAGATCCAAATAAACAAACAGTAATGACAGAGGGGACGTTACCACCAATTCCACAGATACACAAAAACCATTCAGAGACTATTATGAACACCTCTATACAGACAAACTAGGAAACCTAGACAAATGGATATATTACTGGAAATATACAGTCTCCCAAGATTGAACCAGGAAGAAATTGAAACCATGAACAGGCCAATAATGAGTTTCAAAATTGAATCCATAATAAAAAACCAACCAGAAAAAGCTCAAGACCAGACAAATCCACAGGCAAATTCTACCAGATGTATAAAGAAAAGCTGGTACCATTCCTACTGAAACTATTTCAAAATATTGAGGAGGAAGGAATCCTCCATAACTTATTCTGTGAGGCCAGCATTATTCTGATACCTAAACCTGGCAGACACACACACACACACACACACACACACACACACACACACCCCTTCAGGCCAATATCCTTGATGAACATACACACAGAAATCCTCAACAAAATCTAGCAAACCAAATCCAGCAGCACATCAAAAAGTTAATCCACCATGATGAAATAGGCTGTATACCTCGGATGCAAGGTTGATTCAACATACATCAATAAGTGTGATTCATTACATAAACAAAACTAAAAACAAAAACTAAATGATTATCTCAATAGACTGTAGAAAAGGCTTTTAATAGAATTCAACATCCCTTCATGTTAAAAACCCTCAGCAAACTTGACAATGAAGGACCATACCTCAAAATAAGAAGCGCTATCTATGGCAAACCCACAGCCAACATCATACTGAATGGGCAAAAGCTAGGAGCACTCCCCTTAGAAACCAGAATAAAACAAGGATGCCTTCTCTCACCGCTCCTATTCATCATAGTACTGAAAGTCCTAGCCAGAGTAATCAGGCAAGAGAAAGAAATAAAAGACATCTAAATAGAAAAATAAGAAGTTAAACTATTTCTATTTGCAGATAATATAATTCTATACCTAGAAAACAGCAAAGTCTCTGTCAAAAATCTTCTTTAATAAACAAGTTCAGCAAACTTTCAGGAAACAAAAATCAATATAAAAAATCAATAACATTCTTATATATCAACAACATCCAGGCTGAGAGGCAAATCGAGAATGCAATTCCATTCACAATTGCACAGAAAAAATAAAATACCTAGGAATTTAGCTAACAAGGATGGTGAAAGATTTCTACAATGAGAATTTAAAAACATTGCTCAAAAAAAATCAGAGATGACACAAACAAACGGAAAAATATTCCATGCTCATGGATAGGAAACATCAGTATTAGTAAAACGGCCATACTGCCCAAAACAATTTACAGATTCAATACTATTCCTATCTAACTACCAATGACATTCTTCAGAGAATTAGAAAATACTATTTTAAAACTCATATGAAACCACAAAAGAGTCTCAATAGCTAAGACAATTCTAAGCAAAAAGAATAAAGCTAAGCACACTAAGCATGATCAAGATAAGCATGATGATCTATTGAGATGATCATGTGGTTTTTATTTTTAGCAAAACGAATAAATGAAAAGAATAAAGAGGCATCATGTTACCCAACTTTTAAATATACTACAGGGCCACAGTAATCAAAATAGCATAGTACTAGTATAAAAACAGACACATAGACGAATGGAACAGAATGGAGAGCCCAGAGATAATGCCGCACAACTACAACCATCTGAACATTACAAAATTGACAAAAAGAAGCAATGGGGAAAGGACTCACTATTGAATAAATGGTGCTGGAATAACTGCGGCCATTGCAGAAGGTTGAAGCTAGACCCCTTCCTTACACCAAATAGAAAACATCAATTCAGATGAATTAAAGTCCTAAAGCTATAAAAATCCTCAAAGACAACCTACGAGATACTATTCTAGGCACAGGACCTGGCAAAGATTTTGTGAAAAAGATGCAAAAAGCAACTTCACAGAACAGAAATAAACAAGTGGAACCAAATTAAACTAAGGAGCTTCTACACAGCAAAGGAAAATATCAACAGAGTAAACAGACAGGGGAAAATGTTTTCAAATTATGCATCTGACATTGGTGTAATATCCAGAATCTGTAAGAAACTTAAACCAGTCAACAAGCAAAAATGCCAACCAACAACTCAATTAAAAAGTGGGCAAAGGACATGAATAGACACTTCTCAAAAGAAGACATACACATATCCAACAAGCATATAAAAAATGCTCAACATCACTCATCACTAGAGAAATGGATATCAAAACCATGATGAGATACCATTTCATACCAGTCAGAATAGCTATTATTTAAAAGTCAAAAAAACAACATGCAGATTAGGTTGTGAATAAAAGGGAATCCTTATACCCTGTTAGTGGGAATGTAAATTAATTCCATCATTGTGGAAAGCAGTTTGGTGATTTCTCAAATAATTTAAAATAGAATTACCATTCAACCCAGCAATTCCATTCTGGGGTATATACCCCCCCCCAAAAAAATATAAATCATTCTACCACAAAGACAGCTGCAAGTTTATGTTCATCACAGAACTATTCTCAATAGCAAAGACATGGAGTCAACCTAAATGCCCATCAACAATAGAATGGATAATAAAAATGTTGTATGTAAACACCATTGAATACAACACAGTCAAAAAAAAAACAATAAGATCATGTCTTTTGCAGCAATAAGGATGGAGCTGGAGGCCATTATACAATAAGCAAATTACACAGGAACAGAAAGCCAAATTACCTCATGTTCTCACCTATAAGTGGGAACTAAACATTGAGTATATCTAGACACAAAGAAGGGAATAACAGACCTACTTGAAGGTGGAGGGTGGGGGAGGGTTAATATCAAAAAACTATTTATCAGGTACTCTGCTTACTCTGTGAGTGATAAAATAATCTGTACACCAAATCCCCATGACTCTGAACTTACCTGTATGACGAATCCATATATGTACCCCTGAAACCTCCTTTGCTTTTTTTTTTTTTTTCCTAGTTTGCTTCTAACCTCCAAGCTGTCTTTACTCATTCATGGGCATAAGATTAAACTAACTTTGGTAGAAACTTAGTTTGTAGCGTATAGTTTAAACAAAGACGGTAATAGCCCTTTCCCAAAGCAGATCTTCTTCTTGCCTAAGGACTATATTAACATTAGCTATAGGATTAGAAATTACATTTTAGGAGTTATCCAATTGGAGGTTACAAGATTCTGACCCTCCCTAAACTGTTCCTAAGATCAGTGCTTGAGATATTTTTCAGACCCTGCACTTCATGGATCAGCTGGCACTACCTAGATTGATAAACTGGCTCAAGTGATCTTGTGGCCCCCCACCCAGGAACTGACTCAGTGCAAGAAGATAGCTTCAACTCCCTATGATTTCATCCCTGACCAATTAGTGCTCCTAGCTTACTGGCTTGCCCCCCCCCCGCCCCCATGCCCACCTACCAAGTTATTCTTAAAGACTCTGCTCCAGGAATGCTCCAGGAGACTGATTTGAGTAATAATAAAACTCTGGTCTCAGCTCAGTGTGGTGGCTGACGCCTGTAATCCCAGTTCTTTGGAAGGCCTAGCTGGGTGGATCACAAGGTCAAGAGTTCAAGACTATCCTGGCCAATATGGTGAAACCCCTTCTCTACTAAAAATACAAATATTAGCCAGGCATGGTGGTGTGTGCCTGTAGTCCCAGCTATTCAGGAGGCTGAGGCAGGAGAATTGCTTGAACCCAAGAGGCGGAGGTTGCAGTGAGCTGAGATCGTGCCATTGCATTCCAGCCTGGCAACAGAACTAGACTTTGTCTCAAAAACACAAAAGCAAAACAAAAGACACACACAAAGACACTCTGGTCTCCTACACAGCTGGCTCTGCGTGAATTACTGTTTCTATACTGCAATTTTTCTATCTTGATGAATTAGCTCTGCCTAGGCAGCAGGCAAGGTGAATCCCTTGGGCGGTTACAAATTTGTGGCTACCTGCCCATAGTTCAGTGGCCCATCTTCAGCGATGAATCCAGAAGTCAGTCCAAGTTGCTGGCTGCCTAGTTCTCTTGGACTGGGGGCTGACTCTTGTACTCTCACTAATGGCAAGGCACTGCCAATCCAATGTGCATGGGTTTACTTGCAATGGAGAAATAGTCATGGGGAGACACCCTTTAGCCCTATCACAGGGTGTCTGTTTGTAGCCCCATGGTGGGGTCGGTGAGTATCTTAGGTACTGCCAACCACTCCTTCCTTCTCCCAACTGGTTCTGTAGCCCTATGGTGTGGTGTCTGTAGCCCCATTGCAAGGTGTCTGTTTGTAGCTCCACCATGGTACCTGTAACCCCATTGTGGGGTGTCTGTTCAGCTCCTGGGGGGTCTCAATTGATTCTTTCTAACTAGTAGGAAGATTCTTGGTTTGGGAGACTTAGCCTCAATCAGGAAGATTTTGAGGAAGTTTCTCAGATGGAGAACAGTTTGGAAGGGATACTCTTGAAGTTCTTGGTTAGGGATCTGATTTGGAAGACCTTCTGTCCATCTCATCTTTGCGTGTGTTTGTTTATGTAGAAAGGATCTCAGAAGGGATTGCTAACAGAAGTCCAACAGGCCTAACTCAGAGAACCCTCCTTATCTATCCAGTTACATTCGGTGAGCCCTAAAGAAAGCTCAACAGGCCTGTCTTTCTCAGGGTGTCTCTCAGCTATTCACCTTGCCCAGAGACTCCATTGTGAATTACTGTTCAGAAGTTATCCCTCCACACCTGGAGCGGATCAATAACAGGGACCAACAAGAGAAAGTTTGAGCTTTACCAGGTTGATATTGGGTCCTGAACGAGGTGACTCATGTTTGTTTTGTTATATGCATTTTGCTGGGATGAAAAATGTTAATCTGGTTCCCCGTGGAGCCTGCTGGGCAGCATCTTGCAAATTAAGAATCTTGCCTATGGTTCCATAAAACAGGAAAGGGTGATTTTCCCTTGTAAAGTGGCTTGAACCCCACAGCTATGATATGATGAGCAGGATCATCAGAATCCACTCTGTTCTTCTGGAAGCTGCAGAGAGAGGGAGCCCAGAAACCTGGCATACCAGAAAAAAGGGAAAGAAATTCTTACCAGCCAACTTTCTGGTCTCTCTCTCTTTCTTTCTCTATCTGGGTAAATAGTAAATGTCACTATTTGTCTATCTGCAAGGGTTTGATTAATAGAAAAAAGATTCATATGACTAGTCTTAAGCAGTAGCAAAGCTGTTGTACTTTATGCTAGTAATTTGTCTTTCTCTGTTCTGTAATTTAAAAAAGGAGTATCACAGGGTAGAACGTGGGTTTAGGACCCCTATAAGCCTGCTTTTCAAGCCAGCCTGGCACACTGGTCAGTTACAAACTTTACTACGGTTCCCTGAAACCAATACTGGATGAAATTTCTCTGCCTTTTTTTTTTTTTTTATGTCCTTAAGAGCTTAACCTCATGATGATGTGGGGATACTTTCTCTTGGTTTCTGCCATCTAAAAGACAGGAAATTTGGGGATTCATGTCATAGCCCTAAAAATGTTCTTAAGCAGTTAAAAGCCTTTGCAAGCTTGAAATTGGCTTCTCTAGGCTCCTTCTGGGGAGAACAATAAAAATTGCTCACTGTTGTAACTCACTAGCTAAGGCTTTGCCTTTTAACAATGGCGCCCTGGGTTCTATTCTTGACTTCTGAAATGATTCCTTTCTGGTTATTTCTTTATGTAACTTTGCCATTTATTAAGATTCCTCCACCTGTCCCCCAGCATGGATAGCTTCTGATTTTACATCCTGAATTTTCCTTTCTCTAAACTACCCTGGGGGAGATTCTAAATCTTGTAAAAGAAAAACAAAAAACAGAAACTGCTTATCATCTCTTTGAGACACCTATGTGTCCGTGGTTAAATTATAACCTTAGTTAAAACACAAATTTCATGTGGGAAGTTACCTGTAGTAAAATTCAAAAACCAAATATATTGGCAGCTTGGCATGGCTAAAGTCAGATAATAAAAAAATTGAAAGGATTTTTTAAAAGAAAACTATGGTTAAAAGTCAGCTTAATTAAAAGTGGATAAACAAACTATAGAAATATTTAAAAGGCTTTTATGTTTTTCGATTCTTGGATCTTGTTTTTTCTGGAAAAAGGTTTTTTTCTTCTCAGTCAGCTGAATTATTTTGCTCCATTTTCTTGTCTTGCCAATCTTAATGCACACATGAGAGGCCCTAAGACAACTTTTCTGGTGCCTGGGACTCCTTGGAAAAAACAGGAGGCACCACAGATCCTGTTTTGGGGAAAAAAACAAAACAAACAAACAAACAAAATCTATTTTTCTCATAAAACCCCAGGAATTAAAAGCAGGTTCATCCCTTTCATAACCAAAGGCTCGGTTCTGTTTTGCATTGTGTTATCTGGCAGTTTTGAGTTTTAGGGGTATCAGAAATTACTTCTTAAGATAGCTTTGGTGTGTAATAACTAGTGTAAAATATACTTTAGAAGATGATTAATATTAGTTACGAAGAGATCTTGACTCTTTGCACACTTGGATCAGAGAAACATGCTCTTGGCCACCTGGAAGATATGGAAACATCCCCACCCGCACTGAGAGATGAGACCCCTATGGGGGGTGGTCTAATTACAAAATGGGCTGACTGACTTACGGTTGCCTTGCAATAAAATGCACAGCTGGTAAAAGCACTGCACTGTCTTCTCCTGAAGTATTTCCCTCCTTTTGGGGATCCAGCATCCAGTATAAAATGACACACTTAATTTTGGGGTTCTGTCTTTGCCTTCAGGTCTGATTAGGCCCTAGAAACACATGCTTTCCAGGTCCTATTCCTCCAAGGGCCCACCCTGAGCCAGTAGTCCAACTAGGAAACTGGCAAATGAAAAATCTTGCAAGTACTAAATCTGCTGCCTGTCTGTATTTATATGTGTTGTGTGTGTATAATGTTGATATATTAAAAAGTTCTGATTAATTGGCTTAAAAAGCACTTAAATCAAACATTTTGCCAAAAAAATAGAAACTGTTGTGCCTTTTTGTTCACATGACTTTAGTAATCTTTTGGAAATAAAGACAGTTTTAAAGGTTATTACAAAATGTCTTGAAACTATAGACATTTGGTATAAATTAAGGTCAGATATCAGATTTGCTAAATGCTTTAAGGCCAAACTGTTTCCTTAAATTTTGAAAATTGTTCAGTTTACCTACTTTAAAGCATTAGACTATAGATAAGACCTGGGGACATGTGGAAAGCCATGCCCCTAGCTATGCTGAAAAGAAGTCAGACCTTATCTTCACTTCTGTCTGACATCCTAGGCTCCACCCTAGTATGTAATTAAAATAGCTTACTTATCAGGTTTTTCACTAAAAATAAAAGTTGCTAAGAGTTGACATTATAACATGAAATTGAGGTTACTAAAGACATAGTTTTACATACAAGGTGTATAGGAATGTGTTTTTAGTAATAGATTATAAAAAGGCATAGGAATATGGTTTTTGTTGGGGTGAATGTAATTTTGTCTAGTTTGGAGGATTTTAAAGACTGCCTTAAACAAAGTAACAGAACAAAACTGAAGGTTTAAGCAAAGTAAAAGGGTTTACAAAGGGTTCATCTTGAAAAAAATTCAACGGGTATAAACAAGTGGGCTAAAATTTAAAAAAATATCTATAGCTTTTTCCACAGGTTAAAACATTAAAATAAATACTGATATGGGCCAGAATCTGAGCCCATGTGTCCGAATAATGGGGTTTTCTTAAAAAATTGGTCTGCTATTTGATGGAAAATCATAAAGGGTTCTAAAAAGTTTATGAAAATCTTACCTTATAGGCAAGCTAATTAAAACTGAATAGAGATATAAAATTTTATTTTAAAAAAACTAGCTTTAACACTGAAGACACCTAATGCAAGCATAAAATTTTGTTTTCTCTTTTGAAGACAATTTTTTTGTAATATTAAAAAATAATGAAAGGGATTTGTTTTCTCCTGTGGATAAATGGCAGAGGGGAAAGGAAGAAGAAAAATGAGACAAATTCAGTTAGCTTCATGTTATCTTTGTTGGGTCTTGTTTGGAAAGTGAAGTCTCCACTATCAGAGTAAAGGTTTTTCTTTTTAAGATTTTGAAATTATCATTTTGGTCCAATGAATGACTTATGGTGACCGGAGATTCTATTTCATGATATCCAGTGTTTTAAACCTTTGATATTGACAAACTTTCCAAAATCAAATTATAAATTATAACTCCTTCTAGCCTAATCTTTTAAATATTAGGCCCCCTAAAACCCAAAAATAACATCTGGCTTACTTCATATAAAAATCATACAAGAAACGTTGGCAAATGTGAAATGATGTTTAGCTCTCTTTGGGCTATATTTGTATAAATGTATTATTGGCATATGTTCCAAAATTATGTAAAACTCCTTTAATTCTAATATGACTTAGTATATGTTATGAGTAATAATTATAATTATGTTAAATGGCTGTGTGCTACACAGGCAACAAATTTCCATGTTAATCCTGTCCTTAACTGTGGCTGCCCTAAAGTGTTTCTGTCTCACTTATTGTCTTATTTTGGTCCTCTTAAAAAATGGTTTAATGATCAGCTATAAAATTTAACAGGTGCTATTAAATGCAAGTTTCTGATTAATAACTCTGGAGATTATGACATTAAAATAAAAGGAAAACTTTCAAATAAAAAAGTGTATGGTGTTTGGTTTTCTTTAAACTATATTTGTATAAATATGTTATTAGTATTTATTCTAAAAATTATGGGAAACTTTTATAATTTTAATATACTTTAGTGTACATTATTAATAATTATAATAAATTGTTGTATGCCACAAAATTAGCCAAAATTTCTAGTCAATTGTAGCTTTAATAGTGGCTATAGACTTTTGTCATCCATAGACCTTTTGTCTTCCTTTGGTCCTTTTCAAAAGGCAGTTTATAATCACACATAAAACTCTAAATGCAAGTGTCCAATAACTTTAAAAATTGTGCTATTGAAATAAAGAAAAAAGAAAAACTTCTAGAACTCTCATGGAGAGCTAACATGTTAAACATTGCTCATCCTTTTGTTTTCAGTCAAGATAACTTATTTCTTTAAAGTTATTTGCTACTTTTAACAGGTGAGTACTATATACTCCTGTGAACAATTTTGAAGCACTTTTTTTCTCTCTACTTAATTTCTCTACAATTTGGAAATCATTTATGAGTATTCCAAATTTATGGCAGTATAGTTAATTGCATAAGTGCAGTAAGAATCTGTTTGTTTGGTTGCTTGTTTTTTGTAACAGAACACCATAAAAAAAAATTGGTCATTTCATCAAGGCTTTGACTAAAATGGCATGCATCCTTTAAAGAATCAAAGTTGACTTATAAAGCTAATAAAGCCCATTGAGAAATCTGGCCTTATACCTTGTCCACACAGAGTCCCTGTACAAGGTTCCTGACTTGCCGTAAGTAAAAAATGTCACTTTCTAACAGGCCCAGGAACCCTAAGTTATCGTGAGACCTCAAAAGAAAAAGACTTTGCTCAACTCCTAGGTATTTAAGGATAGAAATACATGTCTGGGTTTGGCTTTTAGAAAGTCTTATCTAAAATTCTTTATGAAATGGAGTTCCATCAAAGCCAATTTAAAAAGCCTAGGCTGCAATTCCCCTGTCTTGATGAATCAGCTGTGTCTAGGCACTAGGCAAGGTGAGCCCCTTGGGCGGGTACATGCCTTAACCAAAAATAAAAGATTTTTTAAAAAAGGTTGGCAGAATTTTCTTATGATTCCACACTGATAACTATATACTTCAGGCTTTGGCCTGTGCATTTTTTAATTGACTCAGCCAAATAGAATATGTAGGTACAGCCTATGCTAGTCATAAGCACAATGACATCTTAGCTAAATCCAGCATCTAGCATGCTATGGGCCAGTCCAGTTTATTTTTCCCATAATCTCTATTACATTTCCTCAAACGCCTCTGACTTGGTTCAGACCTCTGCTTGGCTCAGAGCTCTACCCTGGATCCTACCCACTCAGCTATTCTAAGTGGTGCCTGGACACTGTTCTGATTTTCCCACGTTTGCTGAGGCTTAACTTCAAACAATATAAAGAATTTCAATCCACAAAACCAACTGGTGTCAGCCTTTAGGTCATTACCAGAAGGTTGCTATAGACATGCCTCTTCTGCTAGATTATTTGTGCATTTTTTGGCAAATATTTTTGAATATCTGTAAGATTACAGACATGTGTTAGGCTCTGTGAATGTCAAGGTGACTTTCCTCAGCAGAGGCAAAGCCCTTCTCCTCATGGAATTTAGCTTCTAATTGGGTAAGCAGACATTTAACACATCAAGCGAATAAATAAATAAATACAGATTTGAATAAATACTATGAAGGAAATAATAAGGATGATGAAATAAACTAGAGCAAACTACATAAAAACTGAAGGATGGGAATGGGTCAGTCAGGCCAATTGCTGTCCTAATTTAGAGCGTTTCTAAATGAGCTTGAATTTCTCACACATTATAAACACAAGTTTGAACTTCACATATTGCTTCTCCTTGGCCATGCCTGTTCCTAGATTCTTACTTCTCCACTGAATCTCCTTTGATTTCACCATATGTCACACTGTTTAACCTATAAAAATAATGGCTATTGTAAGAACAATGATAAGGAAATGACCAAAGAATTGACGACAAACATGAAGATGGGAAATCCTCCTATCCCCTGAACAATGATTCTCAGAGTTTAGGAAGAGACATATGATTCAACTCTACTCCCAAAGTTTCTGATTCAATACTTCTGGATAAAGCTCAAGAATCTGAATTTTTACCATACAACCCCAAGCAATGTTGTCATAGGTGGTCCTCGAACTATATGTTGAATAACAATGCTATAAAAACAGAAAAAAATGGCTTTAATATTTAATACTTGGTAAATTATTAGTGTCAAAGTGCTTTGGGAGTCAGGCAAATCCAATTCAAATCTTGGCTCTGCATACAATAACCTCAGCCTCATGATTTTCATTTGTTAAAAAAAAAAAAAAAGCAAGAAAATAAAGAAACCTGCCCCATTGTGAAGATAAAACGAGATAATGTTTTATTATTAAGATAAAATGAGACAATGCTTAGAGGCATTTTCCCAGGGCCTGACACGTGTTAAGTACTTAAGAAATGAGTGTATGATGATGATCATGATGATGATGATGATGTTTACAACAGTGATAGTGATGATGGTGGAGGAGATGGAGATAATGATGAAGATGAGGATGCTGTTGATATGCAAGAGGAATGCATAAAGCTACATTTGCTACATTTGGTTCCAAACAAGTATTGTGCATTCTAAATGTATTACACTTTTCCCAGAAGAGGCACAGTTCTTCTGAAGTTTGCAATCTGGGGATAAGAAAGACCTAAGTAAAAGAAACAAGAAAGCACAGAAAACAAAGACTCAGCATTAAGTCTAGTGCTCAGATGACTCCAAATGTTGCCGCAGAAGACAAATTGGTCAAAGCTGGATAGAGTCATTACACTGGTTATCTGTTGTTTTGTCTGTCAGTCATCAAGTATCTTCTTTTGTAGTGTAAGAACCTTCATTTTCTTTTGAAAATTCTTCATCTCCCACATTCTTGTTCTACACATTTTAATGGCACTAAGCACACTTCCAGATCAAAGTGAGGGACTTCAAGTCAGTCCTGATTTATCTGAGTCAAAGGTCAGGGCTGGCCAGGAAACCTAAACCAAAGGTTTTCTAGATCAAGCTTCAGCACTCTTGATGATATTTTAGGAAAATAGAATTTCTGCTATCTGCGGTTGGATTAGATTAGATTATAATAAGCCTAAAGATACAGGAGCCCATCTCTGCCACAAAGCAGAATATGCCTTCCTGAGTAGGGCAAAAAAAAAAAAAAAAAAAAAAAAAAAAAAAAAAAAAAAAAAAAAAAAAAAACTTGGCTTATTTTGAGCTTTTGATTTGTTTCCTAATGATATGTTGATATTTTGATTCTATTTCCATCCAAGTCAATTCTATCCCTTGACTTCCCACAAGCAAAAGCTACTAAATCCCACTCCCTATTTGTTTTTAACGTAAACTGGTCTAGGGAGCATCTATTTTACTTAAAACTAAAGTATTCCCGCCAAATATTGAAATTATAAAGGAGAATAAAGACAACTGAGGATAGAATGGATAAGAATGGTAAAAGCCTGCATGTTGCAGATTATATAGAGAGTTATTCATTGCTTAATGATAGGAATACATTCTGAGAAATGCATTGTTAGGTGATTTAGTTGTGCGAACATCATAGAAAGTACTTACATAAACCTAGATGGTATAGCCTAATACACACATAGAATATATAGTATGGCCTACTGCTCCTAGGCTACAAACTTGCACAGCATGTTCTGCACTGAATACTGCAGGCAATTGTAATACAGTGATAAAATTTGTGTACCTAAACAAACATAGAAAAATACAGTAAAAATATGGTATAAATGAAAAAGTGGTACACCTGTGTAGGGCACTTACCATGAATGGAGCTTGTAAGACTGGAAATTGCTCCGGCTGAGTCAGTGAGTGGTGAGTGAACGTGAGGGGTTAGGACATTACTGTACATTATGGTAGATTTTAAAAGCACTGTACATTAGGGCTACTGTACATTTATTTAGAAAAAAATCTTTAGCCAGGCGCGGTGGCTCAAGCCTGTAATCCCAGCACTTTGGGAGGCCGAGGCGGGTGGATCACGAGGTCAAGAGATCGAGACCATCCTGGTCAACATGGTGAAACCCCATCTCTACTAAAA
>NW_016107708.1:1929767-1932568 GCF_001604975.1 Cebus imitator
TTTTTTTTTTTTTTTTTTTCATTTTTTAACATTTTTGGTTAAAAACTAAGACATAAACACACAGATTTGCCTAGGCCTATACAGGGTCAGGATCATCAATGTCACTGCTTTCACCTCCACATCCTATTCTGCTTGAAGATCTTCAGGGGCAATTACATGCATGGAGCTGTCATCTCCTATGATGGCAATGCCTTCTTCTGGAACACCTCCTGAAGGACCTGTCTGAGACTGATTTACAGTAAACTTTCTTTTTTATAAGTAGAAGGAGTACACCCTAGAATAATGATTAAAGGTATAATATAGTAAATACATAAACCAGAACATAATCATTTATTATCATTACCAAGTATTGTGCACTATACACAATTGTGCTCTCTTTTCTTGTGCTCTACTTTTATAAGACTTGCAGTGCAGTAGGTTTGTCAACACCAGCATCACCATGAACATGTGAGTAATGCCTTGCACCATGTGGCTAAGACATCACTAGGTAACAGGAATTTTTCAGCTCCATTATAATCTTATGGGACCACTATTGTATATAAAGTCCATCATTGACCAAATTATCATTTTGTGGCCACTGTCTATGGATGAAATTCAAACCCACTTGACCAGGCTTCAACACTCACACTTTGACCCTTGCTCAGACAATTCCACCCTCTGAGCATTAGAGAAAGTTGGTCAATGGGCTGGAGCGATGAGGAATTGTGCCATGAACAGGGGTGTGATAAATGGGTAGGGTTTAGATGGGCAAGTAGTGCTGGGGTGGACCATGTAAGTGACACATCACAGGGTTAGAAATAGAACAGTGGACTTGCACTTTTTGAAAGGGAGTCTCAGATGGACAGGAGACTGAGTTAGACAGAACATGTTTCAGCTCATACGTTAATTCAATACACATTTGAAACTTTTAAGAACTCATTAGATGTCTCTCTATAGGGATTGCAAAACAATCTTTAACAATACTTCAAGCTATCAGAGATCAGATATATTCTAGAGAGTAAGAAGAAATACATTCAATATAACGTAATGAAAGTCTACTAGATCAGAGTTTTGCTTTTTACAGTAGAGTAAAATAATTTTAAAGGATTTCAAAGGATTAAGCTCAAAAAGAAAAATTGGCAGTGTAGTGACAAAAAATCAGTGGTTCTGCCGCAGTAAATATCTCAGCCTTTTATTTGCACCTGTGTTGAGGGTCATTACCTCCATTCAGCTCGTTCCCTGACCCGACCACAACGCTGGCCAAGACAGATCAACAAAAAAAATTCCTTAAAGAGAGATAAGCCAACACTCTGGAATGTCTGGTGCTGACTCAGCCAGAGAAACAAGTTATTCTTCCTTAACGTCTAGCCTAAATCCTAGTCTTTGCAGTTTAAGCTGTAGCTCTTCTCCTTGACCTTGTACTCCTGGATTCAACAACATGACCATTGCATCTGACCACAGTAACTACAAACCCCACTGCGGCTCTTGCGCAGTGCTGCTGAAGATGTAAGCACATGCATGTACATGAACCTCTGTGAAAGGTGTGCAGTGACTACCAAACATGGGGAGCAGCCCTTGTGAGAACAGTGTGAACCACCTGTCAGAAAGAACCAAGTGGAAGTTCCTGCCTAGTCATCTGCCAGTGAATGGGTCATCAGGAGGGGCCTCATGCTGGCTTTTATCAAGGTGGGAAGCACCGTGAGAGCCTCTCCCATCTGCTTCAGCACCCCTGTTCTACCTGGCATGAAGCAACAGGTTGGTAATTGCTTCAATCTAGAGGGAATGGAAATTCAATATGCACAATTCCAATTTAGGGTACCACGGCAAGTCTTCGGGTCAATGGATCAGTTGCAGCCAAACAAAAAGAAAGGGGACAGAAACTTTATCGCACGTGACCGTCACGGTACACGGGGCAGGCTTATGTTCCTCTGGTCAGGTCAGAATGCTTCAAATCCATGAACCAGGAATTGCAATCTGTGTTAATAGCTCCTCTGCGCCTTCCCACTTTTCTTGTGCATGTCACCAACTAAGACGATTTTGACTGCTTTACTTTAGCTAATGGATATCATGAGGACAGCAAGTATGTGAACATACTTTCACAAAACTCCATAAATTGCCTAGTATTCAAGCTATTGATATGCCTGTTTTGAAGGCCATTTGCTCCTCCATCAATTGAGAATAATGACACAAAATTTGTGGTATGCCTTTCCGTGTTCAGGGAGAGGGAGCAGTGTATAATGAAGGAGAGCTGAAATATTTGTTAATTGCCTTTTCTGTACCAGACGTCTGCCAGATGACTTATATTAATTACTACACATAATCCTCACAAAGATGCCTGTGAAATAGGATTAATTATTTCCATTTGCAGATGAGAAAACTGTGGCAGAAAGATCTAATGTTGCTTGCTCTGCTCAAGATCACAGGGCTAATAAAAAGAATTTTCTGGCTGGGTGTGGTGGCTCATGCCTGTATACCCAGCACTTTGGGAGGCTGAGGTGGGCAGATCACATGCAGTCAGGGGTTCAAGACCAGCCTGGCCAACATGGTGAAACTCTACTAAAAATAAAACATACAAAACACAAAAAGAATTAGCAAAGTGTTGTGACAGGCACCTGTAATCCCAGCTACTCAGGAGGCTGAGGCAGGAGAATCGCTTGAACCTAGGAGGGGGAGGTTGCAGAGACCCAAGATCATACCACTGCACTCCAGCCTGGGGAAAAGAGCAAGACTGCATCTCAAATAAAAAAAAGAAAGTGAAAAGACAACACACAGTGCGTTATATATGTAACAAAAAAAAAAAAAAAAAGGTGAAATGATGTATT
>NW_016107708.1:1932589-2016758 GCF_001604975.1 Cebus imitator
AAAAAAAAAAAAAAAAGAATATTTAACACTAAAATCCAGAAGCCTTTTACCTATGTACATGCGCACACACACAATTTGCACTTACGAACACATGCAGGCACCCACTGAAATTTATACACAGAACACATGAACAGAAGTCTACATCACTTTGTGTATACACACTAGTTAGTGCATACATTCTCTTCAAACTGACCAATGGGAACATAGATGACTCAAGTTCTTCATTTCTCAAAGTATTCATATTAGCAAGTGGTTCCAGTTAATTCACCCAGAACCAGAAAAACAAGTTAAGAGTGGACAAAGCAGCCCCTCCATCTACACAGTCCTGGACTCTTGGCTGGCTGAGCTGGCAGTTGGCACAGGGGCTCCAAAGAGCCCTTGAACATCTGCCTGCTTGAAGGCAGAGACTAGATCAATAGCCAATCAGAGACTTTCCAGGACTCTGGGTTTGTCATTCTCCAATATTATGTAACCCAATTCCTGTCCTTAGGGAAGGTATGCTTAACTTCTGAGTGTGGATGCTGAGGATACTGAGGTTGAACAGAAGAATAGCATTTTAGAGATACCATCTCATACCAATCAGAAAGATATTATTTAAAAGTCAAAAAACAACAGATATTGGTGAAGCTGCAGAGGAAAGGGAATGCTTCAACACTGTTGGCGGAGATGTAAACTAGCTCAGCCACTGTGAAAAGCAATTTGGAGATTTTCCAAAGAACTTAAAACAGAACTACAATTTGAATCAGCAATCCCATTATGGGTATATACTAAAAAGAAAATGAATCATTCTACCAAAAACACACATGCGCACACATGTTCAATGCAGCACTATTCACAATAGCAAACATATTGAAGCAACCTATGTGCCCATCAGTGGTGGACTGGATAAAGAAAATGTGGTGCGTACACATCATGGAATACTATGCAGCCATAAAAAGATAAAACTATGTCCTTTGCAGCAACACAGATGTAGCTGGAGGCCATTATTCTAAGAGAATTAACACAGGAACAGAAAAGCAAATACCGCATGTTCTCACTTATAAGTGGGAGCTAAGTATTGGGTGCTATGAACATAAAGATGGCAAAAGTAGACACTGGGGGCTATAGAGGGGGAGGGAGGAGGTGAGGGTGGAAAAACTACTAGGCTCTAAGATCATTACTTGGGTGAGAGGATCAATCATTCAAACCTCAGCATTACACAATATACTCATGTAACAAGCCTGCACACGTACCCCCGAAACTAAAATAAAAGTTGAAATTATCAAAAATTAAACATTAAAAAAAGCATTTCAACTCTTAGGCACCTTTAGCCCTTTATCACTGGCATTAAGTGAAAACTTAGTAGATGTTTTTGACTGACTGACTGATTGGCTAACCAATAAGGAAAACCAGAAGATCCAATGACCATTCCACTTCTGTGAATGAAGACATTTTACATGCATCAAGCCTGTTACTGATCAGAAGAAAACTTTTGCAACCAATTTATCCTTAAACACATCATTTCCCTCTGGATGGGAATAAGCCCCAGCTCAGCAGCCTGACTGGCTCTTTCACTTCCCAGACGATAAAGGGATTCCTTGAAGAATCAAGGGATTCAAGGGCATCCTTGAGCTAGATTTCCCCAAGTAAATGAATTCCACCAGTCACTCAGGCACCACTCCCAAGAAGCAGGCTGCAAACATGAGTCTCTTCTGGAGGTAAGGCTCTAATCTGCACACCATATACTGCTCCTATCTTCCTCATCCTCAGACTGCCGACTCCCTCTCCGTCATGTCATTGCCAGCGCCTTACATTTGGCTACGTTTCCCATTTCCTTTAGGCTTTGCAGATTTGGCTTTCTATTCAGACCAGACTCTGATTTGATGTAATTTACAGCATCTGTTGAGAAACTTGTAATTCAGGCCTGACCCCTCAAAATCTCACTGGAAAATGCTCTTTTTTCTGTTCTCGACCAGAATCTCAGTCGTCTGAATATGTTACGGGCTGATTCCACACCCTCTCATCCCCGCTACACACACACAAACATTGAGAAAGAGCAGGAGGCAGGAGTCTTCCCAACATCCCACTTGCAAAGGGAACACATGTTCATCCATTCTCTGGCAGCCTTTCTTCATTGTGATGCCTCCAATCTAAATGTCAGTACAATTTGCCCTTATAAAAATACAGCTCCCTCCCCTTCCTCCACCAGGGACTGCATCTGTAACCACGGTAACAAAATCCAGGTGCAGCAGCACAACCACAGTTTCTATGAGGATGGAGAGCACAGAGAGGCAAAAGGGAAAAAATGGTGCTGCAGTGTTCACATACAACCTGGGGTCTGCCAAGGGTTCACGTTTTAGCCCTGCCTGGAAAAGGCTCCACTCACATCTATTTTATAAGGCAAAAATTACCCCTTACCAGGAGTTATACTATTCTACCTATTCTTGTACCTGATGTCAAAGCCTCTGCTTTATACAGTCAGTTCAGCAAAAATAAATTGTCACTTTCAGGAACAAAATTGTCAAAGCTATAGGTTGAAATGTCTAAAGCCAAGGCAATCCCTGCTTTGGGGTGTTTTGTGTTTTGGGTTTTTTTTTTTTTTTTGAGGTTTCTTTTTTTCCTTAGCCATAGTGTCATGAAGTACTACTTTTTGTAGATTTGAGGTTTCTTTTTCAATTGAATGAGTTACTACTGACTTTCTCTCTCTCTGACACACACACACACACACACTCACTCGCATGCACACACACACATGAAAGCAGACGGGGAGGAAGAGGGAGAAAATACTAAGAGGCTCTCATTCTTTGAACATCACAGTGCTAGTTCTTTACAAATAATGTATTTGATAATTGCATCAGCCACCCTCCAGTGTATATGTGCCAGTATAGGCATCTATGTGTAGGTGTTCATACTTACATGGCTAGTATACATGCATACATGCATATGCACACACATAGAAGTTTAATGACTTGCCTAAATTTCAGCAACTTTTAGAGCTAGGTATGCTCAGAGTTTAGGAATCCAATGGCTTCTTTTTATTATATCACATTGTACCCCAAGCGGAATCTCAAGGACTTCCCACAGGCAATACATACATACATGCATACATAAATTTCCAGGCAAATTGGCTGGCATACAAGACACACCACAACCTGAGAAGAACAGACAGGAAGGTCCCTTAGTTGAGTCTCTTCTATGAGCTGGAGGCAGTGCCAGACGCTCAGCCAACTTGGGCCCCACAGGTTTGGTGTGACCAAACACAGACATCTACTTTCTGCAGGAGCGCAGGGAACTCCCTGATTGTTAAAAGTCCTAGGTACTTTTAAACAGATAGAAACATCCTCTTGAGGACAGAGCATAAGTAAAAGAAGCCCAAAATAAGGTATTGGGAAGGACTCTGCCAAAATCAAGGTGCACTCCCAGGATCATTTGCTTTGACTTGGGGGATTTCCTGACGTCCACTTTGACAACTACTCAATTTATCTTTGACACAGTGATATCCATTGTCCCCACTTAATTTTTAATTTCCAGCCCCACCTGGACTACACTGACCACGCTGACTTTAACAAGTTCAATTTCTACCTTTATTATTGACCTATAATTGAGATCCACTCAGCAGACATTGATACCTAATCAATCCTGTAATTGGACAATACCCCCTAGATTGACTCAGTCATGCCCGGAGCTCAGCTGCCGCTTCTTTCTCTGCCTGTTGTCATCTAATTCATCATGACGCTTCAGTAACAGGATGTGAAATGAGAACTTTCCTTTTGATTTAGCACTTTAGCTAAGGCTCTCAAGTTGAGAGTAATGAAGGGAAGAAATGTCCCCAACAATTAAAGCCGAGCAAAGAGCTAGTAAGGGAGCTCCCAGAATTGAAAACCTGTGTAGTTTTTAAAAATTTAACTTATTTTGTTTTGAGATAATTGTACATTCTCATACAGTTGTAAGAAATAATACATATCAACAATAATAGTCAGAGACATCAATACCTCCACTTTCCATAATGGTAGAACAACTACACAGAAAAATAACGAGAAAAGGGAAGACTTGAATAGTACTATATATCAATCAGACCTAACAGACACGTGCAGAGTCCCTTATTCAATATTAGCAAAATACACATTCTACTCAAGTATGCATGAGACAATCTCAAGGATAGACTCTATGTTAGGTGATAAAACAAGTCTCAGTAAATTTAAAAGATTAAAACCATACAAAATACATTCTCCAAACACAATGGAAGAGTTAGAAGTTAATACCAAATGGCAACTCAGAGATTCAGAAATATACAGAAATTGCATGAAACACCCTTAACTAACCAGTGGGTCAAAGAAAAAAATCTAAAGGTAAATTGGAAAATATTTTAAGATAAATGAAAATATAACATACCAAAACCTATGAGATTCAGCAAAAGAGGTACTCATAGGAAACTGTATAGCTATAAATGCATATATTAAAAAAAGAAATCTTAAATCAATAAACTAAACTTTTACCTTAAGGAATCAGAAAAGCAAAGTAAATGTAAAGCAAGCAGAAGGAAGGAAAAATAAAGATTGGAGCTGAAATAAGTAAAACAGAATAGAAAAGCATTATAGAAAGCCAATGAAACAAAAGTTTCTTAAAAAGATTAGCAATGTTGAAAAATGTTTAGCTAGAATAAACAAGAAAAATGTCAAATTGCTAAGAATCAGAAATGAAAAGAAGGGAAATTATTAGCAACCTTCTATAAATATAAAGGATTTTAAAGGAATGCTATGAAAAATTATGTGTCAATGAATTAGAACCTAGATAAAAATAGATTTTTTAAAAAGTCTTGTGAAGAAAAGTACAAGAATGCTACATAGCTTCATTGATTAGCTCTTTCAAACATTTAAAAGCTAATTAAAACTAATCCTTTTCAAACTGCTCCAAAAAAATAAATGAAGAAAAAGAACGCTCCATCTTACTCCACTTGCTACTTGGATGCCAAAACTAGACAAACACATTATGAGTAAAGAAAATTTCAAATGAATATCTCTTATGAATATAGATGCAAAAATTCTCAACGAACATTACCGAATTGAATATAGCAGTATACTAAAAGGATTCTACACCGCGACATGACCCACTAGGATTTATCCAGGGATTTAATGTCGGTTAACACACAAAAATCAAACAAGGTAATAACGTTAATAGAATAAGAACAAAAAATTCACAAATTCTCTCTATAGGCATGGAAAAGGCATTTGACAAAACTTTCTTCCCTTTATGATTAAATTAAAAAAAAAACTCAACAAAGATAGAAATAGACTTTTTATCTATCTATAGAGTGAGAGCATGTAAATGATAAAGTACATGGTGTAAAAAGTTAACAGTAGGTGAATCTGGGTAAAGAGTATACGGGTATTCTATTACTACAGTATATAGCATACAGGTGTCCTGTTATACAGGTGTAGTGCTTTTATCCTAGCAATCTCTTTTTTTTTTTTTTTTAAGGAAGAATAAAAAGAGGTCCAAGGCTGTACTTCCATGAAAAGGAAGTTATCATCTTATTCTCTGGTTAAACTATACTTTCTGAGCTGCAGAAACATAGCAGTTTGACTGGATCAAGCCTGGAAGATTCTTGGAAGAACTTAACATGTGTCCCCTAAAGTGTGGGTTACCACAAGAGAGTTTGTGGACTCTGACCTGGAGAGGTCTGAATCAGCCACAAAGGTTGAACAAGGAGAGGGGAAAACAAGGGGTCAGCTCTGTCTTCACCAAGCACAGGAAAGAAGGCAAAATTCCCAAGAGGCATGTGAACGCTCTGAGAAGTGTAAATAAAATAAAATCTCAAGTCACTTTTAAAGGATCCTGAACAAGGTGGTGTCCTGCCAAGATGCAAGATCCCAGAATTGTTTTGTCTCATAGGGACTGACAAAAGTCACAAAGGGGACGAGTTACATTAGATGTCCCCATACAGGAGTCTCCAAATAACCCGTAAAATTATGTTTTGGAAAAACTGTTCCACACTTAGGCAGCAGAATGCCACCTAAATAAAACCAAGTCGACTTGTTTTTGTTTGAATTCATGACCACTGCCTCAAGGGGCCACTAGGACTGCTGCAATTCTGCAACCACACTTCCCTAGTTCTTTCCCTTCCCTGCTCTCCTCCTTCACCTTCACCCTCTTGTTTACCTTTGGAAGATAGTCTATAATGGACCATGCCAAGCTCTGTGCAGATCTCCTCATGTTCCTAGAGTACTGCAATAATCCCTCAACTGGCCTCTCCACTTCTGACCTTGACGTTGCCCCATCTCATCCTCACTGCTTCTCTGCCTCAATGTTCACACCTTGTGTCCTTTGCATACGAGGTCTCCTCTGCTTGGGTTTTCTTCCCCATATTTTTCCATGGCCCACTCACTCATTTCCCTTAGATTTTTTCCCAGATGTCACTTAACCAGAAAGTCCTTCATTGACCACTCTATATAAAATGGCAGCCCCCTTCCCAGAAATCCTTCTTCCCCTTTTCTGCTTTACTTTCCCCCACACCTCCTATTGTCTTGAGATTCAATATATTTTTATGAATACATTTTGCCTCACTCTGCTTGAAAAAAGTTCCAGGAAGCAGGACATTGTCACCCAGGTTGATATCCAGAACCCTGAGCAGTACCCGACATAAATTTAAAACACAATGAATATTTGTTGAATGAAGGAATAACTCCCTCTTCCAAGCCCTAATCCAGCAGGATGCAGAGGCACTCAGACCGCGTGAAGGAGGTAAGACAATGATTGTGCAGAGCGAAGAAGCAGATCCAGCCCAACCCCAACTCTGATCCATGAGTAGAGCCAGGCCTGAGCAGGTGAGGAGGAGAGGCTTTCCTCTGCATCTGGGAAGGAAGCTCTAATTTAAATATATCTCAACTTGCTAATGCCTGAAGACACGACTATTCTAATATCGAAAACAGACCAGAAATGCTGTGAGACCATCCCTAGATTCAGTCCTGTGGTGGGGAAGGGAGAGAGAATGGAATTGAATTCAGTGAAAGAAAATAATAAAGCCATTTCCTGGTCTCCCTGCATAATTAAGTCTGTTTAATAAACACTTAAATGAGATGCCCTTAGTCACTGCTGGCACAGATGGCTATTCTGGAGGAAAGTTGTGTAGCCAATTGGGGTATGAGCAAGTCCTTGCTAGAGTGAGAAGACCCTTTTTCTTCACAAGGTCAACAGCATCTTGCTCAGTGTGAAATAAAGGTATGTGTGTGAACTGAGCTCATGGGGACAGGCACCTGCCCTCATCCTCCATCCAAGGCAAAGCTAGAATTTGCCCACAAAGCCCTGGATCTGTCTTGAGCCTCCAAGAGCTACAGTCAGTTTCCTGGGTTGTGATTAAAGTATCATGGCCTTAAAGGTGCCCAGAGAAGAATGGCTTTATTCTGCTGATGACCCAAGAAAAGCATTCCCCAAACATGTGGGAAGAAAGAATGGCACAAGGAAAGGGAGTACAGTGTACACAGAATCACCCAAGCGGTGTAGCCTAACATTAAAAGGAGAGCAGTGTTAGGGGCTGCAGTGAGACGAGCAAGAAAAGCTTAAGCTGAACAACACCTTTTGGCATCTGAATTGTTTGTTTGTTTGTTTGTTTGTTTGTTTTTCAAAAATATGGAACACTTCACAAATTTGCGTGTCATCCTTGCGCAGGGGCCATGCTAATCTTCTCTGTGTTGTTTCAATTTTAGTATATGTGCTGCCGAAGCGAGCACCTGAATTGTTTTAAACAAACATGTACTATATACATACAGGTTTGTTTAAAAACATGTCTGAGCACACCCTTTATATCTTCACCCTGGTCCCTGGTTCGAGCCTGTGTGGTAGGAGAGCAGCTGTTCAGAGACTGCACAGAACCCCTGCCTTCTCCAAGTTTATCTCAATTAGTTATTATAGACCACGTGGAGCGGACGATCTACATAATTCCCTTGCAACTTTAAGTTGCAGTATTTGCTGAGTATTGCACTTTTGAAATCTCCTCAGTGACAGGACCAAACTTTACATCTACACATGTGCATCAGGCACCTCCATACTCACAACATAATCAGAGCAAGCAATTCACAATTACGTAAAATAACACTTATATGCTTGATAGTGCTGACAACATGATAACATGCCAGGCAGTATTCTAAGAGCATTATAGGTATTAAATAATTTAATTTTCATAATAACTCTAAGAACAGAGTAGTTAAGTAACCTGCCCAAGGCTAAACAGCTAATAAGTAGAAGAACTGGTTTGAATTCTCAGCATTCTGGCTCCTGAGGATGTATTGCTAAGGATAATTAGGCACAAGATCCAGAAGCAAACCTCGGGTTGTTTATTTCTCTTTTTTTCCTTCTGAACTACCTTCCTCTGAAGGTGATGCATGTGCAATTCACTTCCAAGCTCGCACCAACACTGGACTTTTTTTAATCTGCCACAAGCCATGCCTTGTTTTCTTACTTTTATTTGTTCCTCCTTTGCAAGATATCTGCCATTCCCTTCCACTCAAAGTCAATGCAATGCCTTCTCTTTTTACTATTTCCTTATTCAAGGCTCTTGGATACTTAATACTATATTTAATGAATTATTGAAGCTCTGAGCAAAAAGGCCAGAGTTAGACTGGGTAAGGATGCAGCCTGGATATTATAACTAGATTCCTGGGATCTTTGGAGGGCCAAGCACTGAATAACAATTGTTAATCTTTTTGAGTTTACACAAGACAGTACACCATGGTAAGTACATATGAGATTCTAAGTACATACTGAGATTCTAAGTACATATGTTTGTCTCAGTGTTAACAGTATCACCCATTTGATGAGGCACACACCTGTGATCAGTGTCCAGGCTTTTATGGCACCATCATTAGACAATGTGCTGGCCTCCACAGAAGCATGGCCCTGGCATTGCCATTTCAAAAACCAAGACTGCTGACTCACTAGGCTGCAGCAGTTATTTCTGAATAACATCCCACTAAAGCCAAAAAAGGAGACCTTAAATGTTCATTCTGTCTACAGCAAGATCCCTGTGAAAATTAATGAAGACTGAAATGGTTCACAAGAGTATAAGCAAAGCATATTAACAACAATGGAAAGCAATGCCCTAAACTCTAACATATCAAGTGAAGGGATACTTAGTAGCTTCCAGTCTGTCTCCTACACAGTTGTATCAGCACTTGGTAAGTGAGTAAATCATCCTCACATGAGAGTTCAAGTAATGACCTTCAGAGGGGATCCCTGAGAGCCAAGCCATCCTATGTTTGCCCTATTGTTAACACAAATAAAATGTACCGTAAGATCATGAAACGTTCTTTCTTTTGGAGGGGATGGATGTGTTTATGTATAGATTGTGGTGATGATTTCACTGGTATATACTTATCTTCAAACTTGATATTGTCATCAAGTTTTGTGCATTATATAGGTATATTTTCTTGTATGTCAGTCATTCTTCAGTAAAAATTTTTTTTAAATAAGAGATTATTTGAAAAAAGAAAAAAGAGAGTCTTCCTGATTCATTATATAAAAGGTCTGGGACAGGCTCCAATATGATCATCAAGGTGATTCCAACACAGTGCACCTGTCTGGTATACCAGTACAGCCAGCCTAAAAGGGGATGGGCCACTTTTCCCCTAGCAGAAATACCAATACTGACATGCCTGAACCAGAGAAGAAATCTCCCCAACTCTTAACACAAGGAAAGAAAAGAACAAGATGAAAGGAGAAGGAGAGAGGAAATAAAGGAAGAAGAGAGTAAAGAGAAGGAAGAGGCAAGAGGAAGAGAAAGATGAAAAGAAAATAGATTTGTATTTTTGATTAGGTCAAAATGTAATTCTAAGCCATTATCAAAATATGAGAATTTTCTTTCTTTATTTCCCTTTACTCATCCCATTGATCATCTTCCTTCTTTTTAACAAGGATTTTTTTGGTATTAATTTCTCCCCTTTGCTTTCTTTGGGGCTAAGTGTATCATGATCTGAATAATTTCCCATTGAAAGAACTTTAGACCCTTATTTCTAATCCAGCATGCAAAGAGCTTGGAAGTCGCCACTTCCATCTTTGCAAGAAAACCTGAAAAATCAACAAATCTTTGGTCAGTTGAGGGAACAGGGCAAATTGCTTCCCACAAATCTGGAGATACAGGTGAATACAGAAAACTGGAGCTTCTTAGGGGCAGAAACCACATGTGGAGCCTGTGGGTAGGAGCACTTAAAGAGTAATTGACTAATTTCTTGAGGCTCAGTATGGAGTAACTTGAGAGATAAAACCTCTTGGGGGGCCATGGGGTGGGGATATGTTCTTGAGTATTATCTCCAGGAACCCCACAAGTTATCAGGGCAAAAATAAGAAAAAAAATGCCCTATACTTTAGACAGAGAAAGGAGAAATGTAACCATTTTTAAATACACTCAAATCTTTCTGTTCTTGTTAACTAAGGCCTGACCTCAAAAGAACCTATTTCACCAGAGTCAAACCATCATGAGTTTTACCTAAACTGAACCAACAATAGAAGTGGGAAATACCCAGCCATTCTGTATCAACTAAGAAAGGAAGGGAGGGAGCTGAGAAGCACTTAGGAAGGTCACAGCATAGAGGCACACGCCACCAAAAGACTGATACTTGGAACTTCTGCCACGATGTCCAAGTAGGAGCAACTCTATAGAGTGCAGTTCCCAGTGAAAGGGATGCAGAAGGCGAGTGATCTCCGCATTTCTAACTGAGGTACCAGGTTCCTCTCAATGGGACTGGTTGGACAGTGGGTGTAGCCCAAGGAGGGCAAGCTGAGGCAGGGTGGGGTGCTGCCTCACCCGGGAAGTGCAATGGGCTGGAGGCCCAATGGAGTCCACCGGGGATGTCTGGCCACTCCGGAGCTCCGGTTCCAATGCTGCACTCCTCTTGAGATCTTTGCAACCCACAGACCAGAAGATCCCCGCATGCCTACAGGTGCCATGGGTTTTCAGGGCAAATCTGGGCAGCTGATTCAGCGGGTGACGTGAGTTCCCAGCACAAATCAGAGGAACCATTTTGACTGGCGCCTGGATCCCCTGTGAGACAGAGTTGCCGATACACCTGAAAGAAAGGGGGCTGAAGGCAGGGAGCTAGGTGATCTGGCTCCACGGGTCCCACCCCCATGGAGACCAGCAAACTGAATACCATTGGCTTGGGATTTTCGCAGCCAGCATAGCGGTTTGAGTTCGACCATGGATGGTCGAGCTCCATGTGGGCAGGGGCGTCCGTCATTACCAAGGCAGCTCTAACCTTACCTGTGTAAACAAAAGCACAAATAAGTTTACACAGCAGCTGAGAGGAGCCTACAGCAGCTCAACAATGCCTCTACAGGCAGATTGTGACTAGAATCCCTCCTTGCTGGGCAGAGTATGTCTGAAAAAAGGCAGCAGCCTGTCAGGGACTTATAAATAAAGCCATACCTTCCTGAGACAGAGCACCTGGGAAAAGAAGCAGTTGTGAGTTCCACTGCAGCAGACTTAAACATCCCTGCCTAGCAGCTCTGAAGAGAACAACGGAGCTCACAGCACAGCACTAGAGCTCTGACAAGGAATAGACTGCCTCCTCAAGCGGCTCCCTGAGCCCCCATATGTCCAAAGAATCACCTCATACAGGAGAGCTCTGGCTGACATCTAGCAGGTACCCTTCTGGGACGAAGCTACCAGAGGAAGGAACTGGCAGCAGTCCTTGCTATTCTGCACCCCCCACCCTGGCTCATGATTCCTAGGCAAGCAGGGTCTGGAGTGGACCTCCAGCAGTCCTGCACCAGAATGGCCTGTTAGAAGGAAAACTAAAAAACAGAAAGAAATAGCGTCAATACTAACAAAAAGGATGCCCGTGCAGAGACACCATCCAAAAATTACCAACTTCAAAGACCAAAGGTAGATAAATCCATGAATATGGGAAGAAACCAGTGCAAAAAGGATGAAAGCACCAAAAACCAAAAGGCCTCTTCTCTTCCAAGGGATCACAACTCCTCACCAGAAAGGGAACAAACCTGGATGGAGAATGAGTTTGACAAACTGACAGAAGCAGGCTTCAGAAGGTGGGTAATAACAAACTTCTCTGAGCTAAAGGAACGTGTTCTAACCCAATGCAAATAAACTAAAAATGCTGAAAAATATTGGACAAAATGCTAACTAGAATAATCAGCTTAGAGAAGAATATAAATGACTTGATGGAGCTGAAAAACACAGTAGAAGAACTTCACAAAGCATACACAACTTTTAATAGCTGACTCAATCAAGCAGAAGAAAGGATATCAGAGATAGAAGATCAACTCAATGAAATAAAAAGAGAAGGCAAGACAAGAGTAAAAGGAGTGAAAATAAATGAGCAAAGCCTCCAAGAAATATGGGATTATGTGAAAAGACCTAATCTGTATTTGATCGGTGTACCTGAATGTGACAGAGAGAATGAATCCAAGATGGAAAACACTCTTCAGGTATTATTCAGGAGAACTTCCCCAATCTGGCAAGCCAGGCCACCATTCAAGTCCAGGAAATAAAGAGAATACCACAGAGATATTCCTCAAGAAGAGCAACCCCAAGGCACATAATCGTCAGATTCACCAGGGTTGAAATGAAGGAAAAAATGCTGAGGGCAGCCAGAGAGAAAGGTTGGGTCACCCACAAAGGGAAGCCCATCCAACTCAGAGTAGATCTCCCAGCAGTAACCCTACAAGCCAGAAGAGAATGGGGGCCAATATTCAACATCTTTAACGAAAAGAACTTTCAACCCAGAATTTCATATCCAGCCAAACTAAGCTTCATAAGCAAAGGAGAAATAAAATCCTTTATGAGCAAGCAATTGCTCAGAGATTTCATCACCACCAGGCCTGCCTTATAAGAGCTCCTGGAAGAAGCACTAGACATGGAAAGGAATAACCAACCAGTACCAACCACTGCAAAAATGTATCAAATGGTAAAGACCATCAAAACAATGAATAAACTGCATCAGCTAATAGGCAAAACAACCAGCTAGTATCAAAATGGCAGGATCAAATTCACACATGATAATATTAACCTTAAACATAAATGAGCTAAATGCCCCAATCAAAAGACACAGACTGGAAAATTAGATAAAAAGTCAAGACCCATCAAAGTGCTGCATTCAGGAAACATATTTCATATGCAAAAACACACATAGACTCAAAATAAATGGATGGAGGAAGATTTACCAAGCAAATGGAGAGGAAAAACAAAGCAGGGGTTCCAATCCTAGTTTCCGATAAAATGGACTTTAAATTAACAAAGATCAAAAGAGACAAAGAAGGGCATTACATAATGGCAAAAGGGGCATGGCAACAAGAAGAGCTAACTATCCTAAATATATACGCACCCAATACAGTAGCACCCAGATACATAAAGCAAGTTCTTAACGACCTACAAAGAGATTTAGACTCCCACACAATAATAGTGGAGACTTGGACTTGGACTCATATCAGGACCAAGCAGACCTAATAGGCATCTACAGAACTCTCCATCCCAAATCCACAGAATATACATTCTTCTCAGCACGACACCACATTTACTCTAAAATTGACCACATAATTGGAAGTAAATCACTCCTCAGCAAATGCAAAATATTGGACATCATAACAACCAGTCTCTCAGACTGCAGTGGAATCAAATTAGAACTCAGGACTGAGAAACTCACACAAAACTTCACAACTATATGGAAACTGAACAACCTGCTCCTGAATGACTACTGGATAAATAATGAAGTGAAGGCAGAAATAAGGATGTTCTTTGAAACCAATGAAAACAAAGATACAACCTACCAGAATCTCTGGGACAAATTTAAGGCAGTGTCTAGAGGGAGATTTATAGCAATAAATGCCCACATGAGAAACAAGGAAAGATCTAAAATCAACACCCTATTTTCAAAATTAAAAGAACTAGAGGAGCAAGATCAAAAAAATTCAAAAGCTAGAAGAAGACAAGAAATAATTAAGATCAGCGCAGAACTGAAGGAGATAGACACACAAAAAACCCTTCAAAAAATCAATAAATCAAGGAGCTGGTTTTTTGAAAAGATCAACAAAACAGAGAGACCACTAGGCAGACTAATAAAAAAGAACAGAAAGAAGAATCAAATAGATTCAATAAAAAATGATAATGGAGATATCACCACCGATTCCACAGAAATACGAACTACCAACAGAGATTACTACAAACAACTCTTTGCACATAAACCACTAAATCTAGAAGAAATGGATAAATTCCTGGACATGTACACCTTCCCAAGACTAAACCAGAAAGAAGTTTAATCCCTGAATAGACTAATAACAAGGTCTGAAGTTGAGGTAGCAATTAATAGCCTACCAACCAAAAAAGTCCAAGTCCAGATGGGTTCAAAGCTGAATTCTACCAGACGTACAAAGAGGAGCTGGTACCATTCCTTTTGAAACTATTCCAAACTATACAAAAAGAGGGAATACTCCTTAATTCATTTTATGAGACCAACATCACCTTGATACCAAAACCTGGCAGAGGCACAACTAAAAAAGAAAATTTCAGACCAATATACATGATGAACATTGATGCAAAAATCTTCAATAAAATACTGGCAAACCAAATGCAATGGCACATCAAAAAGATTATCCGTCACCATCAAGTCAGCTTCATCCCATGGATGCAAGGCTGATTCAACATATGCAAATCTATAAATATAATTCATCACATAAACAGAACCAAAGACAAAAACTACATGATTATCTCAATTGATTCAGAGAAGGCCTTTGACAAAATTCAACAGCTCTTTATGCTAAAAACTCTCAATAAACAAGGTATTGATGGAAATTATCTCAAAATAATAAAAGCTATCTACCACAAACCTACAGCCAATATCATACTGAATGGGCAAAAACTGGAAGCATTCCCTTTGAAAACTAGCACTAGATAAGTGTGCCCTCTCTCGCCATTCCTATTAACAAAGTATTGGAAGTTCTAGCCAGAGCAATCAGTCAAGGAAAGGAAATAAAGGGTATTCAATTAGGAAAAGAGGAAATCAAATTGTCCCTATTTGCAGATGACATGATTGTATATTTAGAAGACCCAATTGTCTCAGCCCAAAATCTCCTTAAACTGATAAGCAACTTCAGCAAAGTCTCAGGACAAAAAATCAATGTGCAAAAGTCACAAGCATTCCTATACACCAATAAGAGACAAACAGAGAGCCAAATGATGAGCAAACTCCCATTTGCAACTGCTACAAAGGGAATAAAATACCTAGGGATACACCTAACAAAGGATGTGAAGGACCTCTTCAAGGAGAACTACAAACCACTGCTCAATGAAATAAGAGAGGACACAAACAGATGAAAAAACATTCTATGCTCATGGTTAGGAAGAATCAATATTGTGAAAATGGCCATACTGCCCAAAGTAATTCATAGATTCAATGCTATCCCCATCAAGCTACCATTGACCTTCTTCACAGAAATGGAAAAAAACACCTTAAACTTCATACAGAACCAAAAAGAGCCTGCATAGCCAAAACAATCCTAAGCAAAAAGAACAAAGCTGGAGGCATTATGCTATCTGACTTGAAACTATACTACAAGGCTACAGTAATTAAAACAGCATGGTACTGGTACCAAAGCAGAGATATAGACCAATGGAACAGAACAGAGGCCTTGGAAATAATGCCGCACATCTACAACCAACTGATCTTTGATAAACCTGACAAAAACAAGCAATGGGGAAAGGGTTCCCTGTTTAATAAATGGTGTTGGGAAAACTGGCTAACCATGTACAAAAATCTGAAACTGGAGCCATTCCTTACACCTTCTATAAAAATTAACTCCAGGTGGATTAAAGATTTAAACATAAGACCTAACACCATTAAAACCCTAGAAGAAAACCTGAGCAATAACATTCAGAATATAGGCATAGGCAAGGACTTCATGACTAAAACACCAAAAGCAGTAGCAACAAAGGCCAAAATAGGCAAATGGGATCTAATTAAACTCCAGAGCTTCTGCATAGCAAAAGAAACAACCATCAGAGTGAACCAGCAACTAACAGAATGGGAAAAATTTTTTGCAAGCTAACCATCTGACAAAGCCTAATATCCAGAATCTACAAAGAACTAAAACAAATTTGCAAGAGATAAACAAACAACCCCAACAGAAAGTGGGCAAAGAATATGAACAGACACTTTTCAAAAGAAGACATTTATGTGATCAACAAACATATGAAAAAATGCTCATCACTGGTCATTAAAGAAATGCAAATCTAAGCCACATTGAGATACCATCTCATGCCAGTTAGAATGGCGAGTATTAAAAAATCTGGAGACAGCAGATGCTGGAGAGGATATGGAGAAATGAGAACGCTTTAACACTGTTGGTGGGAGTGTAAATTAGTTCAACCATTTTGGAAGACAGTGTGGCAATTCCTCAAGGATCTAGAAATAGAAATACCATTTGACCCAGCAATCCCATTTCTGGGTATATAACCAAATCATTTTATTATAAAGACACATGCACACATATGTTCATTGCAGCACTGTTTACAATGGCAAAGACTTGGAACCAACTTAAATGCTCATCAATAATAGACTGGAAAAAGAAAATGTGGCACATATACACCATGGAATACTATGGAGCCATAAAAAAGGACGAGTTCACGTCCTTTGCAGAGACATGGATGAAGCTGGAAACCATCATTCTCAGCAAACTGACACAAGAACAGAAAACCAAACACTGCATGTTCTCACTCATAAATGAGAACACTCATAAGTGGGTGTTGAGCAATGAGAACACATGGACACAGGGAGGAGAACATCACACATTGGGGTCTGTTGAAGGGTGGGTGGCTAGAGGGGTGATAGCCAGGTGTGGGGAGGTTGGGGAGGGATAACATTAGGAGAAATTCCTGACGTAGGTGAAGGGCGGATGGAGGCAGCAAACCACCATGGCATGTATATACCTATGTAACAATCTTGCAAGATCTGCACATGTACCCCAGAACTTAAAGTACCAAAAAAAAGGCTGATACTTGATCACAAGTAAATAGGCTCCCTCTCTCCCGATATCTTACCACATTCTATATTGTCCTATATAATAACAGATTGCTGCTGAAAAGAACTGCAAGGCTCAGACTCTATTCAAGAAGGAGTCTCCAGGGAAATTTGAAGGCAACAGTGGAGATAAAAAAAAAAAAAGAGAGAGACAGAGAGAGAGAACACTAGAGGAAATGTTTGCCTCTGACACTTATAACTATAACAAACAACCTAACTGCTAGCCATATAAACATAAAATCTCGTACTAATAGTTTATTTACCTTAATTCCTTTTACCCAATATGTCAGGTGCAGCTTTCAAAAAAAAAATTATAGGGCATGCTAAAAGGAAAAAAGAAAAAGAAAAAAAGGTTCTAGTTCAATATGGTTGACTACAAGTAACTAGTGCATGCCTGTCTCACAGAGAGAAAGCTATGTAACAAGTAAATACTAACTCTTCAAGTGGATCTTCTATGAGATCACACTGGGATTCACCAGGGAAGCAACAGGACCCACAGAGAGCAGAGAGGAGTGAAGCAGGGCAGCTGCTTACCCAGGACCATGAGGGAGGCTCCCTAATGTGGAAAAGGAATGAGCGAATGAGAGACCCCCAGGGATATACAACTTCATCATGGACTTTTATAATCCTGGGCATAGGAAAGTACACTTAATCTCTATGGACCTCCAGACTAACAAAGAGAGCTCCCTGGTGCCTGTGCAGAGGCACCACTTGATCCCACAGGCCTTTGAGAAGCATAGCACCAAATGTCACCAACCCATCAAGAAGGGAGGCCAGGCATTTTTGTAAATCCCGAGAACAGATGCTGCAGCCACAGTACTGAGGAGCTTCCAGACTACCGTGTAGCTCCCCACCTGCACTTCTCCCTGCCAAGTGTGCCTTGCCAGCTTGGGACCACAGAGCACCTGCCTTACATCTGCCTGAACACTGTGGCCACAGCTCTGCATCACTCTAAGATTGTAACTCCCAGAGGTCACAAGCCCTTTGCAATCATTGCCACTGCTGCATCCTTCCTTGCCATCCCTGGGCCAAGGAGGGAACAGGGAGAGTGGGCATTTTTTGTAGTTCCTCCAGTGCAGATACTGTAGCACAAGAGCGATAAGCAGATTATGCACCCCATGAATTCCCACCTCCATTGCTCCCTAACAAAAGGGACTTGCTGGCTTCAGTGGCAGGCCCCTAATGCAGCCTTCTCATCCCAATCTGAACACTATGGCTATGGCTCAGCATTCTTCTGAGAGCCCAACTCTTAGAAACCAATAACAAGTCTTTCATAGTTGTTGCTACCACTGCCTCTGCCCCACCACCCCAGGTCAGGGAGGGAATGGGGAGGCCTGGCACCTTTGTGTGCCCCTAACAGTGAAATATGGCACTACATCTGCAGGAAGGAAGTACGAGCAGACCACATACCCCACAGCTGCCAGTCTTCATTGTCCAGCTGAGGGGACCAGCCCTCCCCAGTGAAAGGCCCACAGCACAGCCATCCTGCTCCTGCCTAAACATTTCAAGTGCAGCCCAGAGCCCTTCTGAAAGCCCAGCCCCCACAGCCCTGTGATCTACCCTCAGGCACATCTCCCACCACCTGAGCACTTTGCCTACCTCTGCCTGAGAGTTCTGCTAGAGACCCAGAAGCTAGTCCACCTGTCCCCACCTCAGCCAGCACCTGAACTCTGGGCTAACCTGACCCTGGTGCAGCCCCTTCCTGACTCATACACACCATCCAGTGGGCTGTCTAGGGCCCTGGGAAGTAGGGAACTACCTAGCCCGTTCCAACGCTGCTGGCACCTGACCACTTCCCTCAAGGGCTGAGGTTGGGCTGATCCAACCAGTCAACACCACCACAATTAACACCCATCTGCATGAGCCAAAAGGCAGAAGCCCTCCCTAGAGAAAGCAGCAGTATTTCTGCAGCAGGTGAGCCATAAAGCTATCTATATCATGCTGAGTGAAGAAGTTCCAACCCAAAACCACTCCCATGGAGAAATTCAAGGACAGACATTTATTTTCCAAGGTTCTCAGCTATGCTGATTTCTAGAGATAGGATGCAGTGTGCATCTGAACTGAAAGTCATGAACCCTGAGACACAGATGTGATAGAGATACAGATTGCATTCCTGCCTATCCAGGAGATTAAGCCAGTGGGGCCACCTCATTCCCCTCCCCACAGAGACCTCACCACATTTCACTGGGGTCTTCCCCCAGCCACCCTCCTTAGGGCTGGTGACTGTACTTGTCATTGGGGAATTTGTGGCCAAGCCAAAGGGTCCAGCTCCACCCAGCTGTGTCTTCTGCTCTGCTGAACAGGAAGCTCAGGACACCAGGCACTCCATTGTCCAACCCATCACATGAAACAACAGAAAGCACCTCACAGAGAACAAAGATTCCATACATACCCGTCTACTTGTGGTGCACTTGGCTCTGATTTTTATCAATCAGACAAAAATAAGGGAAAAAGAATTTTAAAGAATAAGCAAAGCCTTTAGGAAACATGGGATTACATAAAGTGACCAAACCTGTGACTTATTGGCATTCCTGAGAGAGAAGAAAATATAAGCAACTTGGAAAACATATTTAAGACAATAATTCAAGAGAATGTTCTTAATATTGCTAGAGAGATAGACATCCAGATACAAGAAACCCATAGAACACCTGTGAGACACTATACAAAATGAAAATTACCAAGGCATATAGTCATCAGACTATCCAAGGTCAATACTAAAGAAAAAAATCTTAAAGGCAGCTGGAGAAAAGGGTCAAATCGCCTACAAAGTAATACCAATCAGACTAACAGTAGAGTTTTCAACAGAAACTCTGCATCCAGATAATATTGGAGGTCTATTTTTTGCCTCTTTAAAGAAAAAAAAAAGTGCCACCCAATAATGTTACATCCTACCAAACTAAGCTTCATAAATAAAGAAGAAATAAAGTCTTTCCCAGGCAAGTAATTGCTAGAGAATTTGTTACCACCAGACCAGTCCTACAAGAAATGCTCAAAGAAATATTGGTTCTTTTTATAAAAAATAAGCAAAATTGACTGATAACTAGCTAGACTAACCCACTTCCCCCCCCAAAAAAAAGAGAAAAAAAATTAAATGAGTACAATCAGGAGTGATAAAGATGACATCACAAATGACAACTGACACACTCTGATGATCAGAGACCATTATGAACACCTCTATGCACAAAAACTAGAAAATCGAGAAGTGAAAAAATTCCTAGAAACATACAACTTCCCATGATGGAACCAGGAAAAAAACAAAAGCCCTGAACAGACCAATAATGAATAATGAAATCAAATCATTAACTTTAAAAAGTCCTTCTTAAAAAATTCCAGGACCAGATATATTCACAGCCAAAATTTTATCAGATATACAAAGAACACCTGGTACCAATCTTACTGAAACAATTCCAAAAAATCAAAGAGGTTAAATTCCTTCTTAACTCTTTCTGCCCAGTGTCACCCTCATACAAAATCTGACAAGAACACAACACAAAAAAGAAAATTACAGGCCAATATCCCTAATGAACACAGATACAAAAATCCTCATCAAAAGACTAGCAAACTGAATCCAACAGCATATCAAAAAGATAATTCTCCACAATCAAGTGTGCTTAATTCCAGCGATGCAGTGCCTCCCAACTGCTGATTAGATAAAGAAAATTTTATATATTTTTATATATATAATTATTTCTGTCTATTCTTTCAGAATAATGAAATATACAAATCTGGAATAATACAGATAAAATTCAGGCCTTCACATCAATGATTGGATCCTGGTGGCAGGGAACAAGGTAGCATTGGGGCATGAGGAAACATAGAAGGACACTGGCCCAATGCCACTCACTGCACTTGGAGCTAAGAGAATACATGTCTGCAGATTTAGCCACCTTCACACTTTCTGCACTCAAACATAAGCAATCAGGAGGCATCTTGAATAAAAGCCAACATCTCTATGCCTTACCAGAATCAGGGCCTAAGTACTTAGTCTTTCCTGCTGATACCAGGAATTAACTGCTCTAATTCCTAGCTAGTAACAACCCCTTTACTTTTGCACCAGATCACTGCCCTTCTCACCTGTTCACTAATGGAGCTCAGTGCTTCTCCTCTTCTGTGTCATTACTTTCTCCCTCTCTAGTGGATCATTCATAAACCTGATATTATTTCTTTCATATTAAAAAATAAATAACAAATAAAATCAAAGAGTTCTCTTCACACTGATTCCCCTTCCAACCACTACTCAATTTTTTCTGCTCATCCTTTAATATGCAGTTGACAAAAAAAATTGTATTTGCTTGCTGTTTCAAATTCCTGTCCTTCAATTTTCTTTTGGACCCTCTGCAATCAGCTCTGCCATGCCCACTACTCTTGTTAAACTCACTGGTGACCTCTAGGTTGCTAAAACCAATAGTCAGTTCTCAGTGTTTTACTTGACCTTTTAAAAAAAATCTACATACATTCCTTTAGTGTTCTCATTCTACATCATGGGTTTAGATACTATCATTATGCTGATAACACTCATATTTAGAGCTCCAGCCTCGATCTCTTCTTTGACTTCAAGACTCTTATATATGATTGCCACAAGACCTCTATACCTGGATGCCCAAGAGGCAGCTCAAACTCAGCAGGTAAAAAGCTGAAGTGGGGACTCCATGTTTGGGTCCCCTTCCACGAACACTCTCGTGGAAGCTGCTTTCCCTCTCCTAAACTGCATCTCTCTCTCTCAATTCCCTACCACTCAGTGTGGAAGCTGCCTTTCCTCTCCTGGATTCCATCTTTCTGGATTCTCTCACTCAGTGTGAGAGGAGCTTTCCTTCTCTGGTTTTCCCCCTCTGGGAACCCTTCTTACTCAGTGTGAGAGTGGCTTTTCTTTCTCTCACTCAGTGTGAGAGTTAGCTGTTTCCTTCTCTCTCCTTCTCCTGTTTCTCTCTCTCTCCCTCTCTCTCTCTCTCTCAATAAGTCACTTTCTACAAACAAAACAAAACAAAAAAACTTAAGTGATCTTCCCTATCACCCACAACTTCCCAGTTTTCTCTAGTCAATGAATGGCAGTTCCACTCTTCCAGTGGTTCAGGCCCAAAAGTTCAGCCTCATCTTTAATTTCTCTGCTTCTCTCACTTCTCATCCCCATCTGTCAGCAAATACTCAGAGATCTCCTCAAAAATATACCCAGAATCTTATCCCTTTACCCATCTTCATTGTTACCACCTTAGTCCAAAGCAACGATCATTTCTTACCTGGAGCCTTTCCATAGCTCCTTAATAGGTCTTCTTACTTGCACTCCTGCTGGCTTACAACCTAATCGTAATATTTTATCCGGAATAAACCTGTTGAAAGAAAAGTCAGCTTAAGCCACTCCATCTGAGTTAAAGAAACCATGAGCGTTTTACAATGACGTGCAAGGTATAAGGCTCAGCACATGCTGCTCCCACACTCTCTCCGTCCTCTTCTCTTACTGCTCCCACCTCACTCCACCCAACCACAGAGTCCCCTTGCTGGTCTGCAGATGCACACTGCAGGGTCACAGCTTTTGCAACCTCTATTCTCTCTGCCTGGACCATCCACTCTTCAATATCACTTACTCCCTTGCATGGTGACATCATTGCTCAAACACTATTTCCTAGAATCACTTTTCCTTGCTACCCTATTGAAAACTGACTCCTTGCCCGCATCATTCAGTATCCACATTTCCACTTAGCTCTTATCTACCCAATCTGTGATTTTTCTTCTTTATATATATTTTTCACAATCCATCTCTACTCACTTGAATGTAAGCTCCATGAGGACAGAGATTTCTGTTTTTATCACTGCTTTGCCCCCAACTCCTGGAATAATGCATGACACATGGATAAGAATAAGAAGAAATTCATTTAAAAATAATAAATATTGGATAAATTAATGCCTCAATCCTTTGCTATTTACTTCTACATTCCTAGCCTTATGTTCTAACATTTTTTCCTTAAAAATCTCTTAACATTTTCCTGGATATTTCTGGCATCTGTTGAAATGCAAACCATTAGAAGCTGATAAGTGCTTAAAATCCATGTATTGATTCCTGCTCTATGCAGGAAACTGATCACTGGTGTTGGTTCCAATTTTAAATGGAAATTATTTTGCTTCCATGAAGATGGTGCTGTTGATGAGGACCTAGGAAGATGCAGAACATCCTGCTTACCTCTGCAGTTCAAGAAGTGTTCCCACATTCCAGTGCCCTCAGACACACCCTAAAATTATTTACATTGGTTCTCAGTCACCTTTGGAACAACTATGAAATCTTTTCCAAGTATAGCAAACACACATATACGCACAGAGAGAAAATTACAGAATCAAAATGATATTGTACTTCTCAAGAAATTCCATCAGAATCTGGTAGCAGGTGTTTCCAATAGAGCCTGCGGCTTTGCATCCACAGTTTTAAGTTCTATTGTTCCTTCACTCACAGCCCATGAAAGTCATAAAATTTCACAGTGATTGCCCATAAAAACTTTCCTCACCCAAATTAAGAGCAAGTAAGGCAATTGCCCCACTTAAGAATGTAATTATAAAGTTGAAATTTTATTAATATGGCCTAATTTCCATTCCCCAATGGTCACATGTCATTTTATTACATGGCATGATTCTTCTTTCTTTTCCTTTTTGTTGGCAAAGGAAATGCTAAGTTTAAATACACCCATTTATGGGAACACAAAATCCAGCTCTCACCTCCCACAGTGCCCTCAGCTGTAACCTGTCATTGAGCATCCCTCCCCTTGTGGCATCTTTTGCTGCTGGATTTACCAGAGATTTGCTCTGTCCATGGAAGAGAAAAGCCTCCAGGAATCAAGCCCTTACACATGCCCCTCACTTTAGTACCAAGACATTTCTAGAATGTGTTCTGCTGTGTAAACACAGAATTTCCCCCAGAGAAGTCTATCCTGCCACTGCTCTCCATTTGGCCAGGTGTCACTGTCAGCATCTAGTGTGACTTCACCCACATCAAAGCTAGGAAATCTGCTGCAGGTTGGAAATCCTTCAACCCCTTCCAGAAATGTAATGAGAAGACATTATCCTGAATGTGAGGACATAACACATTTTAATTAAATGTGAAATCTTAAGAAGTTTCTTCATAAGTTAAAAACAAAGTTCATCATACCAATTTAAATTTCTGAACAAATGTAATTTGGTCAATGTATTTGCTGTAATGAAAGGAAATGGAAATTATGAGAGGTGAAATTGTCCAGGCACAGAAAGACAAACACCACATCATCTCACTTATATGTGAAATGTAAAAAAGCCAACCTCATAAAGGCAGAGAGTAGAATAGTGGTCACCAGGGACTGGGGTGGGAGGAGGAACGGAGTCAGGGGAGACACTGCTCAAGGGGCACAAAGTTTCAATTATTCTGAAGGAATAAGTTTTAGTGAGCTATTGCTCTGCACAGTGACTACAGTTAATAATAATCTACTACTATATGTTTCAAAATTGCTAAAAGATTTTTGACATTCTCACCACCAACGGCAAGTTGGTAGGGAGTGGATATGTGAATTAGGTTGATTGTTTTGGTGTATACATAGACCAAAACATTACACTCTACCATATAAATATACACAAAATTTGCCAATTAAAATCAATCATCCATCAAGTCTACTAAAAGTGTTTTGAAAAAAATAAGTATTGAAAAAACTCTATCTTGACACACCATAGAAGGGACAGTTGACCAGAGGCCAACTACCTTGTTAGCCTGACTGCTACGCTGCCCACCCTCCTGCCCCTATATGGTGGAAAAAGGCCAACACCAAGAAGTGCTCAGCCTCCATGTACTCTCAACGGCGACAGCTCCTCCAGCTTAGGGGACAGCCTCTGTGACCACAATAAGTCATCCTCCCATCATCGCTAAATTCTCAGGCTTTGGCCTTTGGCTGAACTTTTCTTTCCTTGATTCAGTGGAATATGTCGTTTGTCTACTGTGCCCACCGGCAGCTCTCTCAGTAGTGGCCACCTTTCTCTTCACAGCCTTGTATGCTCTGCTTGGAGGTAGGGTCAAGATCCTTTATTCTCTCCATTGACAAACCCTCTTTCCTCTCTCATAAACCTCCATTTTTTTAAAGTTCAGGTCATTGGACTTGACCCTCAATGCCCTTTATAGTTATGGTCAACTGCCGACCTCATGGTCACTCTTCCTCAGAGCCTGGATCACTGTCCTCCTTTTCCTCACCAATTACATTATCATTATTATCATACACATAGGTAATGCAACCAACAACCTAATCTTCCCTTCCAAAGCATTTCAATCACACACCCTGCAGACCTGATTGCCACCAGTAACTACCCCACTTTCGAACAATCTCTCTTTTATGCACCCCTCTCTATCTCGCCTTCCCCTCCTGTCTTTCCAGCTCACTGATTTGGTATTGCCACTACTGACATTCTCTCATCTTGTTGAAACCCGGAACCCTTGCTCTTCATTGCCCTTATGTGTTCACCTCCCTCCTTGCCCAACTTGAAGCCTGTAGTAAAACACATTTATCAAAATCATTGGTAGGCCTTCCGAATCTCCTGGTGTTCCAGGAATGCTGGGAAGGGAAGAGCATGGTTCCTTTAAATGACAGGGAAGACAGAAAGGAAGTGTTGGGTAGAGAAAGGTGGGTCCCTGTCTAGGACTCCACCCCCACAAACCTAGGTGAGGAAAAGTACTTCTTCTTTTACGCCCAAATGTTGCATTTTCCAAGACCACCCTGGCCTACCACACCCCCACCCTGAGCCTATGGCAACTCAAGCAAGGCAGAAATAGAAGCAGCTGGAGGTCTTTTTTTGTTTTGTTTTGTTTTAAGACGGGGTTTCACCATGTTGGTCAGGCTGGTCTTGAACTCCCGACCTCAGGTGATCCACCCGCCTTGGCCACCAAAGTGCTTGGATTACAGGCGTGAGCCACCATGCCCGGCCAGCAGCTGGAGGTCTTAAGGAACACATCAGCGGAAGACACAAGTGGCTAGTCATTGAGACCACAGTGGCAGAAGAACATGCCCACAGGCACCAGCGGGCCCGCAGGCCATCAACAGGTGGAATGACAAAGAGTTTGACCCCAGCCAGAGTTTGAATGGAGCTGTCAGAGAAGAGCAGGGGCACCAAGTGGCCTAGCTCCAGGAGAAAACCATCTCCTTTCTGGCTTCCCCCATCTAAGAGATACTTCTACCCAATAAGACGTTGTACTCATTTTCCAAGCCCACATGTGATCTGATTCTTCTGGTATACCAAGGCAAGAAATCCTGGGATACAGAAATCCTTCTGTCCTTGTGACAAGGATGGGGGTCTAATTGAGCTGGTTAACACAAGCCGCCAACAGATGTATAAACCCCAAAAAGCACCCTGTAACACACACCCACTGGGGCTTCAGCTGTAAACCTTCACACTTAGACACTGCCGTGGGGTCGGAGCCGCACAGCCTGTCCATCTGTATGCTCCCCTAGAGGTTTGAGCAGCGGGGCACTGAAGAAGCAAGCCACACCCCATCACACACCCTGTGAGGAGGACAAGGAAAGCTTTCCCATTTCACTGGCACCTCTCTCAATCCATATACTCACTTGGAGAAAAGACTATTGCTATCCACATATCTTCCTCTTTCACATGCACACCCACCCACCTAAACCAGGAGTCAGCAAACAATAACCTTTGACCAAATGTGAAACACTGCCTGCTTTTATAAATAAGTTTTAATTGGAATACAGCAACATTTATTAATTTCTGTGTTATCTATTGCTACTTTCATGCTACAATGGCAGAGTTGAGTAGTGAGATGAAACTGCATGGTTGAAAAAGGCTAAAATACTTTACTCTCTAACCCTTTACAGAAGAAATTTGCCTGAGCTATTTATGCTCAAATGTTTTAATCATCCTTTAAAAAAAAAAAAAAGTCTACAACCATGTTACTGTCCTCACTTTTCATTTATGTCCTCAAGACTCAAGTTAACACCCAACTTGAGTCATGACTACTTCATTTCCTGGTAGGATATGTTCCCACTCTCACCCAATGACCTAGCCTCAAAATAAAGAAAAATAAAATATTTATCATCAAATAAAACTAATCTCAACTTTGCATCATCTAATCCACCTCCTCACCTGCATCCCTACATCCTTTCTCTCTCTTCTCTGTCTTCTCCCACTTTGCAGATCATGCATTAATATTGCTCATCTTTATTAAAAAAAAAAAAACCAACAACAACTTCATGTGACCATGCATCCTTTTCCAGCTCTTTACCACTTCTCTGTTTATCTTCATAGGAGTTTTCACACTCACTGTATCCACTTTCCATCTTCTATTACCTCTCCACCACTCCACTGAGATGGTTTCTATCAGGGTCACCTAAACCATTTATACCATAAACCCAAGAGTTTATGCTGAGTTCTCATTTTATAAGGCTTCTCAAGCAGCACTGGGTGAAGTTGACAATAAAGTCCTTCAAACACTTTCTTCTCCTGGATTCTAGGACTCCACATTCTCCTGGATTTCCTCCTACCTCAAGTACAGCTCCATCTCAGTCTTTCTGTGGTCTAGATCTCTAAATGTTAACAAACACTTTTCTCCTTCTCTCTTCTCTCCCTAGGTGATCTCATCCAGTCTTGTTGTTCTAAGTCCCATCTCTAGGCTGCTGACTCCCAAGTCTATAACTCCAGCCTCAATTTCCACCTTCAGCCAAATATCCAAGTGTCAAATCAGCACCTTCATTTAGACATGTAATGGTCTCTCTGAACTAGCCTAGACAAACATTAACTTCCACACCCACCCTTCTCATTCCAGTCTTTCCAGAGAATGTTATGACCATAAACTCAGTTCCTTGAGCTAAAAAACTAATAGGTATCCTTGATCTTTCTTTCCCTCACAATGCACATCCAAGCCATGTGGTAAATCCTACTGGTTTGACTTTACAGCATAGCAGAAGTCATGTCACTATTCACCATCTCCATTGCTACATCTTAGAATCAGCAACCAGCATCTTCTATCTGGAGTAAGGCAGCAGTCTCCTGAGTCCAGACTTATTTCTCTGCAGTCCATTCTTCATGCACAGCCAGAATGACATTTCTAAATTCTAAGATAGCACCGCCCTCACACTGAAACACTCCAGTAGCTTTTAGTTGTTATTAAAATGAAACCAATCTCTTCACTATACACAGCCAAAAGATACTGCGGTAGTGCAACCCTATCTACCTCTCCAAAATCCTCCCCCTCCCCTCACTCCCTTGTTCATTGTCCACAGCCAGTGGCCTTATGCCTATCCTTCCAAGCTGCCACATTCATCTCATCAAGATCTTCTCCATGGAATGCTTCTCGGTCAGGTCTCCCAATGGCTATTTCTTTCTCAGACGCCACTCTTCAGAGAAGCCTGCCTGGTGGCCTGAGTTCTCTTCTATTATACCACTAATTTTTGTTTCCTTCATAGCACTTATCAGTTTCTTAATTTATTTAATTTATATGCATATAAATGTTTGCACATATTTGCATGTTTATTTTCTCACCAAATAAGTCTGTAGCTTCTCAAGGGCAGAGACTTGGTTATTCTTCCACCATCTGTCCCACATCTAAACTAGCATCTGAAACAGAGAAAGCTCTCAATAAATACTCGTCTGACTGCCTGACAAGTATAATTAAATAAAAGGTAAAGTTTGTAATTTAGCACCGAATCCTAAGGAAGCTACTATTTATACTATTTTATGTTGAAGTGATGCTTGAACTTTCTAATTTTTTTGGCCAACATGTAGAGATTTTGCAGCTTTGAAAAAGCACAGAATCATACTCTCTCAGGTTGTTAAGACCCAAGAGGAAAATCACATATCTAAAGTGAAATTTACTCAGCATACCCACATATTTATCCCAACCAGGGGCAGGCCCTCACAGGTACAGATACACTTAACACCCCTGAAACCTGATTTTCCCCACTAAGTCACAGTAGCTGTTTAAGAAGTACCAGTTTCTTAAACAAATGGACCATGTAATTACTGATTCGCAGGGCATTTATCATTCCCATGGCTGTGAACTTCCCTTACCCAATATTCTTCTCCATATTACTTTTTCTCCTGAACTTAAAAGCAAAAACAAAAATTAAGTTTATGGAAATAAAAGTTAACAGTTTTAAAAGGTCTTAACTTGGCCTCATCTCCATTTTACTAGAGCCGTGGCTTCCTAAGAGACAAGGGGAAACAGCTGTCACCTGAAGCTCCTTCCTGCCCACAATAGACCTCATCAGGCTCAAAGTCATGGATGAACTTTTCTACGGCTCTATCTATAGTATCATTTTTGTTCTGTGGGCTCTGGGGCCTGAATTTTTCTGTCCCAGGATCTGGGCAATGCCCAAATCTTCCCACATTGTTGAATCGGTCCCAACAGCTTACAGTTTGTAGCAATTCCTGGCCTTTATATACTCCAGCAGGTCTGTAGTTAGTATCACCACTTTCTGGAAGGCATGGGTGCAGACACACACACGCACACACACACACACGCACACACACACACACGCATGTACTCACTCATGATACTCTACACAAATTCTTTTTTAAAAAAATAGATTCAGCGCCTCCCTCTGCTGCCCTGGCTGGAGTGCAGTGGTGTTATCACTGCAGCCTGATACTCCTGGGCTCAAACGAAACTCCTGCTTCAGCTTCTGGGACTACAGCTATGCACCGCCATGCCCGACTAATCTACACAAATTTTTTAGGCCTTCCTCTGCCATTTCTCCAATTGGAAGAGGCCTCCAGTTCACTCAGACCAGACCAGAATAAAGACAAATTCCAGAATTGTACCAAAGCGGTAAGGGGATGGCAATAAGCCATTAATTGGGCTCCCTCCCTCTCCAAAAGTTTCACTGCTCTTAGCACAAACCATGCTACCTTTGCTGCGAGCTTTTCCAGCATCAGTTAATCACCTCGTGGGAATAACAATCCATTCAAGACAAGGCAGAGATCCTGAAGCCAAACTCCAGAAATACATTTTGCAGCCTCTTCTCTCCTTCGGACTCTCTCTGTTAGGACTGCTGGCAGATTGTGTTTTCTAAATATGGCCACAACAATGTCTTCCATTCCACATGCTCTTCTTACCATGTGATTTTGACACCACTCCCACCAACAACTGAGATCTACATTCCCTCTCCTTGAATGAAGTTGGGCCTCTGTGACTTACTACACAAGTCAAATGTAGCAAAAGCGACGTTGCAGAGGCAAAGTCACCAAAGGTAATGAAGCTGTGCCTGCTTGTTTGGGACACCCATTCTTGTAACCCAACCACCATGCTGTGAGGAAACCAAAGCAGCCTGCGGAGGTGCCTATGAACAGAGGCCTACAGAGAAAGAATGCAAGGTCCCAGTCCTGAGCACCACCGAGCTCCCAGCTGACAGCCAGCAGCAGCTCACCAGCCACATGAGGGAACCACTTCAGAGGTGGGAAATCCAGCTGTGGTCCAACCCCAACGAGTGGTGGTTCAACAAACACAAGCCTCCACCACTATCTCCACTCAAGCTGCAGGTTTTTGAGCTACATAAATTATCATTATTTTGAGCCACTATACTTGGGGCTGACTTGCTACACAGTGACAGCCAAAACAGCTGCTGCCTCTCCCACATTCTCTTCCTCACACAGCTGAGCTGGTGCCTTCTTTATCCCCTCTCTCGGTCACACATGGGGATGTTTCAGCCGGCTCGCTTACTCAGTCAATACGTCACTTGTCCTTTCACTGATGAAGCTCGGCTCTGCCGCCCTGCACCTCTATATCCACGACCACTCTACTCCCTTCTCAGGAACCCACCCTTGTCTATTTACACACTCAAAGTAGTTGTCAGGTTTATGTAAGAACTTACAACTGATGCCATCCTCAGCAGAGGCTGGAAGAGAGAGAAGTCTTCAAAACGGGAAGGGTTCTTGACAGTTACAAATGCAGAAGAGAAGCCAAAAAACAAAAAAATGTCGGGGAGAAAGCAGTGTTAGTCATGAGCAATGCATCAGGAGCTGGGAACATAGCACAGACTCAAAATGATTCCAATCAAATCTAAGCCGGGTCACCAGCAGGGGTTCGGGGTCAAATGAAGTGAGGAAATGCTTGCAAACGGTGGAGGGATCAGAATAATGTTCTCCTGGTAATCTGCTCATCAGAAGCAATCTACGGTGACAATTGCTATGTACGCTAACAATTATTAGGGTCACTCCTCACAGCTTGTTATATTCAGTAACCTTACCAACAACAATTAAAAAAAAAACAAGGTTAATCAAAAAAGGTTTGTTCTCAGTTGACCCGTCTGTGTCCTAGTAATCACACTTTCTCTACAGATGTTCACAAGTCATTGTTTGTTTGTGTGTGTGTGTGTGAGAGAGAGAGAGAGAGCGAGAGAGAGAGAGAGAGCAAGCGTATCCTATACGGAGGGTCACCATTTGGTTAAGATTAAAGAGACAAGACACACTGATCTGCCCCTCCAAAGCACGGGCCATGATGTCAGACCCAGGTTCTGCCACTCATCAGCTCTGTGATCTTGAGCTACTTACTGAGTCTTTCTGAGCTTCTGTAACTTAGTTTATGAAATTTGAGTAATAATAGCAGCTCTCATTCTCAAACAGTTTTTTAAACAGTAAGTAAAATAACAGGATTCAAGTACTAAGTCCCTCTAGGAGGTGATTAATACATTTTGAATTCACTCCTTCTTTCCATGCGTAAGATGTAGGTGAGCCTGCCCAGGGCTGTGGAACTAAGCCATTGTCCTTAGACATTATTTGGAGCTTAACCCAGGCATGTCCTGACTTATGGGTTTGATCCAATTTGTCACTTATAGGCTGTAGCTTTAGGGGTCCTGACACCATACTAAAAACTCTCATCAGAAATTTCTCTCTTTCCTATTTTCCCTGATGGCTGCACTCTTACTTTATCACCAGACAAAACCACATTCTCCTTCTTGGCCATGTCTAAAACAATGGGTTTGCTATAAAGCCTCTTGAAATACATTCCTGCAAAAGCAATTCCATGCCAAAGTCAGGGGCCTGATTTGACTCGATGACAGGGACGTTCTTAATGAAAGTTAAGCCACAACGCCTTCAGAGAGTCTTTTTCAGTAGCAGCACAGCAGGAAAGAGATTGGGTTAATCTTCTATATGGCTCCTGATTTTCTGAGCTTTAAAGTATAGCAAAGTTAAAAATAGCCCATTTCCTCATATTCTCACATAGGCATTCCCTTTTAAACCAGCTCTTTGCCATAAATGTTTCATCTCTAGGGACATATATGGAAGGTAAGCCAGGAACACTCTGATATAATCTTGACCTTCTTTGCCTCCTGAGTCTTATAGCCACATTCTGCAGGTTTTGGGGCAGGACTATCCTAAACAAGTTCTCTTCTAGGAAGACAGCAATTATATCTTAAAGTAAACATCATATAAAACGGAAAACAGAAATGTGATTTGTCCCTGGCAGTGTGCAGGACTCAAGCCTGGACCTTAATAAGAAATCTCTTTAACCACTGCCTTACATAAGAATGAAATCCAAAGGTCAGTTCAGATGGTGCTTTGCATTCAGGGAAACCCTCCACAATGGTAGACTGACTTTCTGGAGAAAGTGACAGCTTGTGCTCCATGGAACAATGATAAGACCCTCCAACAGGAAAGCTGCACAAGGTTGTAAAAACAGCAGCCCTTTGGTGTAAATTTCTCCTAGATTGAAACTCTAGCTTCTTCAGCGACTAGCTAGGTCATTGGAGGAAACTCAAAATTCACATCAATAGAATGAAGTGTACTTGAGTAGGACCCTGAGATCTAAAGACAGAAACGAGACTCCACATCACTAGGAAGGCATGCTTAGGAAACTCCCTCCAGAAACAGTGAGAGCCTTAAGAAAAGAAACTGGAAAAAACAACAGCTTATGGGCCGGTAAAGTCTACAATAAGAAGGCAGGTGGTCTAGAAGCCTGGGTGAAGGTTTGAAGCTGAAAAGGAGAGAAGACAGGAACTGTATTAATGAATATAATTTGGATTTCTGGAGCAAAACTTAAGATAACAAAACTGTAAGCTCTTAGCCAGGGTGATTCCAAGCCAGCTGGTCTCTGCAAGAGGATTTTAAGCTGAAAAAGGAGGAAATGGCTAAAATGATCAGAGAACCTTGTCTTTGCTAATGTACCTGTGTGTATGTGCATGCACATGCACACGCACACACAGACACACACACACACAAGCATGCACACCATGAAAAAGTTCAGATTTTTTTCTCTCATAAACACAACTGTTCTACCCTTTCCTTCCTTGTTGCTGAATTCAGATAACAGACATGATAGCCTTATCCCATGTTTGAGAATATTTTAAAGCCCATGAACCTTAAATCCCAATGTTTATGTATCTTTTTGACACTTCTCTATGTCAATGTGAAAAAAATTAAAATTTTTTTTAAAAACCTGCAATGAAGGATAAACTTGTGATAACCATTTGGACTGCCCTCTAGTGTCCAGCATCTTGCAAAACCCACCCCTACCTTGGAGGAGGAAGCAGGGAATCATCCATGTAAAGCCTTGATTCTGAGCTGGTGTTACATACTATTCTTTCCATCTTCAGATTGTTTTAGTTATACGTAATGGAATTGTTGTTTTTGGTCATCCCAAAGGCAGAACATTCAATTTAAAAATCCAAGTACACTATGGGGAGATAAGTCTTTTAAATGGTTATTGGTCTAAGACCAAAAGAGAAATATCCTAAAAAAAAAACCCATGAAACAAGCACCTACAGAAGAAAGCAGCTAGGACTTTTAAACGGTGGCCACAATTTATTCAAATAAATCCACTGATTCAGGTAATAAACAATATTGCTATCAATATCTATAAAACAAAACACATAACATGTTAGGAAAACTTAAAATAGTACAGGAAATATGCTTATATGGTATCCCAAAGTTTAGCAGTCAGGAACATTGAGAAAGAACAGTGTAAACTACACGAAAGATGCTGAATTGGAAAGAGGGGTGGCAGATGGTGAAGGAAGCGATCAAATGTGTCACCTTAGCCTTTCTTCTGACCACCAAGTAGAAATGGTTAGTGAAGTGGAAATTACAAGAACTTGAAAGAATATTATCATATTACTCCATGGTTGCAAAAAGAGAACAAGCTCAGCAAAAGTGAATGTATGTGCTGTGTTTGGGAAGGCATATTTCAGATATTTAAGAGAAAAAGTAGGCAGGATTATAAACCATACTTTGGCAAGGAAGATAATTTTCAAAACTGCAATTCTGTGTTGCATTTGTAAATGACCCTGGTGAGAAAGAGGGGTTGGGTGCTCAACATAATGGTCATCCTTAAGGCCCCGCAGTGAGTAAGACAGAACAGCATAGTGTCTAAGAGCCTGGTCCTGGACTCTAGCCAATAGCATTTAACCCCAGCCCCACCACTTCACAGTTGGGATCTTGGACCTGTTTACTAACCTCTCTGCATTAGAGATGTTTGATCCATAAAAATGGAGAGGTAACAGGATTTACTCCATGGGATTACTGTGATGATTCAATAAGACAATACACTTAGAGTGCCTGGCACCTAGTGAAAGCTCAGTAAAATGGTGCCTATCATTATCTTTAAGTAACAGGCTTCATTCTAGGTAAAGGAGATATATGAATGAGGCTTGGTACCTGCCCTCAAGCAACTGTCTGCTGTTTTAAATAACTAAAATGCAACAGGTAATGATTCATACAATATAGCTATAGCTGCTTCAAACTCTACCCAGAATCAGATGTGGAATAAGTAAATCATTTCACCAGTTAACTAACAAAATTGTTATCTAAAGGAAATATTGGGCCTGCCCACTGAGCAGTAATCAATTCAAACTGTAAAAGAAAACACTCAAAAATGGAAAGGAGGCACATGGTGGACAGAGACATGAAAGGCGGGAACCATGGTGAGCTGTGGTTTACGAAAACACTTAGACTCCCAGGAAAGGAGAGCTGGAGACGTCCAAGAGTTAAACTTGGGATCAACTGTGGAATACTGATGGAGAAAGGAAAGTGAATTCCCTTACATTCCACTAGCTTCTTCAAGAGTCTGCTATTTGGACTGAAAAGAATAGGACTGAGCCACTGTGAGAGAATTAGAGCCTTAAATTTATTAGGAGATGGTAAAAACATCCATTTTCTCTTAGTGTTTTCAATTCTCTTGGCTGAGACATCAGAGCTCAAGGCACAATGAGAATTTGCAAATAAAATCAACAAGCTTGTGTCAATGGTCTTTGAGAAGCTAATGCAAAATGGAAAGTTTTTGATAGACTGAAAATGCACAAATGCTATTCCAATTTTCAAGGAGCAGAATTCTTCAAACCAGACAGGGGCTTGGCAAAGGCAGTGTGCTACTGAAAAAAAAGTAATAAAGAAAGGAAGCCAGGAAGAAGAAAAATAGTTCTAAGGACGAGTGATAAATCGGTGTCCAGTGCAAGAATATAATAGACTATGGCTCAAAATTATTTGAGTGTGTGCCATATGACAGGTACAATTCTGGGTACTTTTATATATATTATCTTATTTAATTTCCCCATGGCCAGAGGTATCATTATGTCCATTTGTTAGAGATAAGGAAACTGACATGCAGGAAGAAGGATTAAAGGATAAAGAATCTGTGACCTATTTTAAAGCTAAAAACCGCATATTCAAGATTCTGCCCTTGGATGATAAGAACATTCTGGAAAAATAGAAACAGTTCAAATTCTAAGAAGGAGTTGGGTGAATAAACTAGAGAGAAAATTACACTTGCCATGTCCAAGACAGCTTGATAGTCAGTGAAGTTCTAAAAAGGATACATTGTGGCAGATCCTTTTCGTAATTTCTTTCCAGCCTACATACTTCTATTTCTAAGAACTACCACCCTACTCAGAGATGCACCTTTGAACTCCTATTTGATATAACTGATTGGACCCAATCTAGGCCAATAGACTTTTCCTCCCAGGAGTTGGGAATTGGTATTCTTAGTCAATTTCTGCTGTTCATTTGAACTAGAAATTGACGAGAAACTCAGCCGGAAATGGCCACTTTGGGGCCTTATTCTTATGCACAAAAGAGAGGGAAATGCCTGGATAATAGACAAGCACAGAGGTGAGGCTATGCAGTCCTAAAGTGAAGAGAGAAGAACCCTGGCTGCAGATCAGGTCTTGATTCTAGTCTCCTGTGGGGGTATACATATATTCCTTACTTTTGGATGCTCCTGAGATATTATTATAGATCCTCTTACAACTTTACCTTTAGTGCTTAAAGTAGCCTGGCCAAGTTTGGGGAAATAGTAACCGAAATGCCTGATTTAGATGATCATATATTGCTGTGACAGACTTTCCTCTTGAAACGTGAATCTGGTACATGATGGAAAGTCTGATGCTGTGACCTCAGCCCTTGGACCATGAATTTCTCCCACATCACCTGGGAGCAAGTTAAATCAAAATGAAATGAACAGCAAGTATAGAAATTTTAGAGAGCTAAGGAAAAACTGAAGAACATAACAATGTTTGTTATACTTCAATTATTGTCTACCTAAAGATCATAACTTTATAAAAGAAAGGGGTATGGAATGTCAAGAAAGGAGAAACTAACATAAGACTCAATCTCCCAACTCTCAGTGACTTTACATAGAGAATAGCAAAAGGCAAAGCGAATTTTATAGGATGGGAAAGAATGTGAGACAGTAGATTCACATTCAAAAACAGAATCAAAAATGATCATGGGGAGTATTGTCCAAAAGATGAAAACATCATCAAAAAGTACGAAACTGAAAACTAAGAAACCATCAGACATGACACAGAAAGCATTCTCAGATAAAAATAAGAGGCATGGAAGTTAAGATAGAAATATATTATCATTCCAAAAAGATGGCTCTGAGAGGGAATTTATATAAGGCCTTTTTTCTCTTAAAATATCCATGACATTTTCTGTCAAAGGGTAGGAAAAAATCCACATTAACACCCAAAATGTTTGACAAGATTTTGAGCATATTTCATATTCTGCAGCAAATGTGTCTCTGACAAGATTGGAGAGAATTAAAAGTTGGCACCAGCAGCCTACCCAAGCCTAGAACCCTGTACAGAAGGGACAGTAGGCCAAGAGAATAATCTTCTCGGCCACTTATGCTGCCAGCTCAGGGTGTACATTCTACCTACAGAGAAACAACGAGGCCAGGGCTGACTGGACCCTCACAAGGATGAGCTCCAACTCAGACCCTGATCCAGTAGGGACCTGTTTTGTCTCAGCTGAGACGCTGGAGGGGCAAATGTGCCAACTGGCCTGAGACCCAAATCCCAGTCCTAATACAAGGGTAGGAAGGACTTTGACAATTTGATAACAAAAGACAAATGCTTTTTGACCCTCACTCCAAATGGAAAGGAGCTCTTTCTCATGAGCTCTATTCCATGTTTGCAAATATTTGATACCTGAAAAGTGGGAAGATAGAAATAACAAACTTCTTCCATTTGGCAGAGACATCAAACCTCAAATTTAGAAGCAATATTGATTATCATTTCTTTCTGATTATGAAGGAAACTGAAGCCAATCACTTTAGCAGCCCAGAGAAGCCAACATCACTCTACCCCAGTTGGACATGGAAGTTAAGAGTGTTCCTTCAAGAATGTCCCAATCACAAATCCTGGACTTAGACAATTTAAGCTCTTACCACAGATAAGCAATGAAAACAGAACTGCAAAACAGCCTGTCAGGAAACCTGATCTCTCAGAAAATTTGAACAAACATGAAAAATCTTAAAACCACAAGGAATTATTTATTTGGCACCTTTGAAACAGAAACAGAATAAACTTGAATCTCACTATGGAACCATTTAAATTAGTACAGGAAGTAGTTAAAAATACAACTGATATTGCAGAAAAATCAATTAGTAAGATAGAAAATAGATTTGAGACACATACAGAATGTCAAAGAAATTAACACAGTGGAAAATAATATGAATAAGTATTTTTGTATCCACATTCTGCCTGGGTGTTCTGGCTGCTGACAATATAAGCATGAAGAAACTATTTCCACCTGCTTCAAGGTGGTCGCAGCTCAGTAAAGAAGATAGAGAAATAAATACATAGCAATCTAGATGTCATTAATTGATACCAACTCACTATCCCAAAGTCACAAAAATATAATTTTTTATAGTAGCCACAGATGGTATATAAGAAGAAAGGTAAAAAACAAGACACATTAAGAATATTCTATTGCTTTAAAAAGAAAAATATGTATAGGCTTTATTCTCATGATACTCACTAGTACATCCAAAAATCTGGATATATTAGCTTTAGTCTCCTAAATGAAAGGATAAAAATTAGAATTATTAACAATCTATTTTGAGAGAAAAGATGAAACGCATAAAACCGCATATCACCATATGTGAGATAAAGCACAGCTACACACAGAGAGAAACATAGGTGCCTTCAGTGTTTTTGCCATTTCAAATACTGTGGTCCCATTAGGATATGGGGTAGTAAATAAAGTATTGGAAAACAGAAACACAGGAAATACTACAATGTGAATAAAAAGACCATAGCAAATATAGTCAGGAGAAAAAGAAAAATTATTTTTAAAATTATAAAGACTTCTTTTATGTCTTGGTTGCAAAAGTAAATCTTTACCTGGTTGAAAGGTAATATCATTTATATTAATATTATAAACTTTTAAAGAAAAGTAAAGAAACTAAAAAGTCTTGGAACAAATGAATATCTTGAAAATATACAAAATGTTGAATTGTTGTACTAAAAATTAAATAGAGGAATTACGGTTTGGATACGATAGACTAAGTTTAGTACCCCCTGTCTCTCCAACTGAATGCAACTGTAAAACCTAAACAAAGACTAAAAAAAAAAAAAACAAAAATCTGAAATCCAGAATTAGGCACCAGCATGTAAAAACAACTCCAGGAAAAGCCCTCTAGTTCTGGTTCAATAAGCAGAAAAGGGATTTCTTAATGCCTAGAGAAAGTATGGAAATCTTCTTGGGTTAATATTTTTTCTTCTAACTTCTTAGGTCCCAGGCCCCATGTAATCTCTTGGTCATGGCAGCAGAGATGGAAATGAGAGCCCACAGAATCTAAGCTCTGAGGGAGGAAAACTGCCTTTTGCAATCCATGGAGATCTGATCCCAAGAAGGGGAGTCAACCCCCTATTGATTTTACTTCTCCTTCTATCTTTTTGCTATTTGTCTCTGGATGCAGAAGCATATGTGGAGAGGCAACTAAATACCCAGTTTTTGGCACAATAATTAAGAATCAGAGGCCCAGGAAACTACATGAAAAAATAATAGGCAGAAATAATTTGGGAAAGAGACACCATAAAGTTGTTAATGCATTTCTACTGTCACCCCAAAGTTGGCCATGGGTGGATCTGATTTAATCAATATAGAAAAAAAATCAAGGATGGAACTCACATATTATTGCTCAGATCTCAGACTGGCCTCTGGGTGGTACACACACACAGGACAACTACAAATAGCATTGCAAAGACTTTGAAAACAGAATTAACTTTGGGATGGCAGTCCGCAGAAGGCGGGCTGGACTGTGTGTCCTAAACCTAAATGGGTTGATTGCTTGCTGAAACAAAAATAACATTTTCCATAAAAATTTTTAAAGACTCAGAGCCTCATGACATAATATTCATGCCCAGGAAAAAATCCAAAACTACTCAGTATATGAAGAACCAAAAAAATATCACTTCACACAGGGCAAAAAAAAAAAAAAATGAACAGATGCTAATGTTAAGATAACATATATTTAAAATATCTGACAAAAAAAGCTTAAAGCAATTGGCCAGGCATAGTGACTCACACCTGTAATCTCAAGACTTTGGGAGGTTAAGGTGTGAGGATTGCTTGAGGCCAAAAATTTGTGACCAGTCTGGACAACATAGCAAGACCCCATCTTAATTTTTAAAAAATCAACTGGATATGGTGGTATATACCTATTGTCTTAGCTACTAGGAAGTCTGGGGCAAGAGGACCCCCTGAGCCCAGACATTTGACATTACAGTGAGCTATGAACACAGCACTGCACTCTAGTCCAAGCGTCAGAGGGAGACCCTGTCTCAAAAAATAAAAAAAGAACCTAAAGCACCTATTATAAAAATGTTCCACCAAGTAATTTCTAATATTCATGAAACAAATAAATATAGACAGTTACAGCAAGAAATAGAATTGGACAGAAATATTAGAACGGAACAATACAATACTATAATTAGGAAAAAAATCTCACGAAAAGGTCTCAATATTTAAATGGATATGATAGAAGAAGGGATCAGTGAACTCAAAGATATTTTAATAAAAAACTATCCAGTCAGAGTAACAGAGAAAAAATAGATTGAGAAAAATTAACAGGGCCTTCAGAACATGTTGGATAACAAAAAGGTCTAACATTGTATCATTAGAGTTCCAAAACGGATGAGAAAATAATGTAGACTTGAAAAAAACAAAGTTTGAAGAATTAATAGCTGAAAATTTCCTGTTTAGCAAAAGACATAAACTCACATAAAGATTCAAAATGGTCAACGAATCCCCAAGTGGGCAAACCCAAAGAAATCCATGCTCTGTGACACATATGCAATCTGCTAAGAACAAAAGGCAATTAAAAACCTTGAAAAAGAGACAAGCAATGCATTACCTGTAGGAAAACAATTATTCAAATGACAATGAAGTTTTTATCAGAAAGCATGGAGTTCAGAAGAAAGTAGCACACGTTTTTTAGGTGCTGAAAGGAAAGAACCATCAGCCTACATTTTTTTATTCAGTGAAAATATCCTTCAAAAAATAAAAGCAAAATAAGATATTCTCAAATAAAGAAAACCTAAAAGAATTCTTTGCCAGCAAACCTGCTTTAGAAAAATATTGTTAATTCAACTTTTTCGGATAGAAGCAAAATAATACCAGAAAGAAAAATGGAGCATAAGGAATGAAAGAAGAAAACAAAATGGTAAATATCTAGGTAAATATGATAGACTATTTCCTCTTGGGATCCTTAAGATCTGTTTCATGGTTGAAAGTTAAAATTATAACATTCAAAGTAGACTAAATATTTTATGATAAAGTTAAGTAATTCTCTAGAACAATTACTAAAAAAAAATTCAAGGAGATATAGTCAAAAACTCAGTGGGCCAGTAAAATAGAATACCAAAAAATGTTCAAGAAGTACAAAAGAATGCAGAAAATGGAGAATAGAGATACAAAACTGAAGGGAGCAAACAAAATCAAATAATAAAATGGTAAAGTTGGATACAAATATATCAATAATTGTATAAAATGTAAGTGATCTGAGCATACCAATTAAAATACAGAGCTCATTAGAATGGATAGCAAAACATAATACAACTATATGTTGTCCATGTAAAACTCACTTCAAATCTAATGCTTCAGATAGTTTAAAAGGAAAAGGATAGAAAAAGGTATACCATGCAAACTCTTACAAAAGAAGTTGGAGTTGCTATATTCATATCAGACAACGTAGATTTCAGCACAAAGAAAATTACCAGAAATAAAGGGAAACTTTACATAATTATGCAACAGTCAGTTCACCATGAAGATATAATAACTCTAAATGTGTGTTTACCTAACAACAAGCTCCAAAATACAGAGCATAAAAACTGAGAAAACTGAAGGAGAAATTGACAAATTTACTGTTACAGATGGAGATTGTCATAGATTAACAATCAGAAAAAAATATAAAACTCAGCAATACCATAAATCAATAGGATCTAACCAACATTTATTGAACACTTCATTCAATAATAGTAGAAGTCACATTCTTTTCAAGTTCACAAGAAACATTCACCAAAATATACCATATCCTGGATAGTAAAACAAATCTTAACAATCAGTTTTCTTTTTTTTAAGAGTCAGGGGTCTAGCTATGTTGCCTACTCTGGTCTTGATCTCCTGTGCCCAAGTGATCCTCTTGCCTCAGCCTCCCAAACTGCTGGGATTACAGGAATGAGCCACTGCACCTGGCCAAACCTTAATAAATTTTAAAGAATTAGACTCATACAAAGTATATTCTGTGATTATAATGTAATTAAGGTAGAAGTCAAAATAGGGAAAATTCTCCCTATTTTGAAAATTCTCCCTGTGTTTCAATAAACACTTGAAAATTAAAAAGTACCCTTGTAAAATCAGTCAGGCAACAAAAGAGTAAAAAGCAGTAAGGATTTACTAGAGGGGTATGGTAGAGGGCACAGAGAGACCCTCTCTGTGCACAGATGCATAGGGAAGGCCTAAAACCAAAGGTGAAGCTGCAACAGTGATAATATTTTTCTAGTATCCCAGTTTCCACTCTAGGCACAAGATAAGATCAAAGGAATTTCAAGATAGTGGTACATTGAAGGTAACCAGAGCAAGTCAAACATATCTCAGTTCCTAAATATAACTGAACTGTTTACACTTCTGTGAAAATATTAATCAAAAGAAAGATGGATAAGCTCCATTCCTATTAGGCAACAGAGACTTAAGAACAAGGAATGTTACCAGGAATAAAGAGAGGTGTTTCATAATAAGAAAGGGATCAGCAACAAAGACAACAGAACAATCCTAAATATCTTTGTTGCCAAAAACAGAGTATCAAAGTAAATAAAACAAGAATTGATGGGACTAAAGGCTAAATTCTAAAATCCACAATTTTAGTGGCAGACATCAAAATGTTCTCTTAGTGATCAATAGAAACAAAATCAGAATATACATTAGACTTGAAAACATTACAAATTAACTTGACCTAGCTGACATTTAGAGCAATCGTTCATGAACGACTACAGCATACACATTTTTTTCAAGTGCACATGCAACATTTACCATGATAAATTACATTCCAGGTCGTAAAACATACCTCAACAAATTTAAAATGATTAATGTCATATGAAGTATGTTCTCTTATAAAAACAAAACTACACTAGAAATCAATAGCAGAAGAATAGCTAGAGATATCCAAATATTGAGAAATTTCAAAACATGCTTTCACATGACCTGTAGGCCAAAGACCAAGTCATGAGAGAAATTAGAAAATATAACTTGAAAGAAAATGAAAACACAGCATACATAAGTTTGTGAGATGCAATACTTGGAAATAACTTTAGCATTAAATGCTAATATTACAAAGGATATATGCCATTTATTTATTTATTGAATCTCATCTTCACATTTATTTTCAATGTATGTTCTGTGATAATAGAAATAATTAATTTAAGCGTCTTTCCTTTAAATTCAGTACATTATACTTCCTCAGTAGAGGCACTGGAGGGACGTTGCAGGAGGAAATCCCTCTCCTGGGAGGAAGACACTTTCCAGCTGCTGCAAGGGAGAAAGTAGGGGAGTGGGGCAAGGGTATAATCCAAGTGTACAGAGTTTACAAAGTCGAGTATATTACAGCAAAAAATAACAATAATGAAATAGAGACCGAAGGGAAAAAAGTCTCAATTTGCTGTAGATATGATTGTCTACATAGAAAATTCAAAAGAATCTACAACAAAGCTACTAGTAATAAAAAAGGCTCTAACAAGATCACGGGAAAGAAGAGCAATGTAAAAAACTTAATTGAACTTCAGTATACTAATAATGAAGAAATGGAATTTGAAATAACATTTAAAATAACATGAAACATTAGGTATAAATCTAAATAAGGACAAAACACATAGGCTGAACATGTAAGACAATAATGAGAAAATTTGAAAAGATATAAGTTAATAAGTGAGTGAAAGAACATACTATGTGCAGGTTTGGTAGACTCAATATTGTTAAAATATTATTTTTCTTCAAGCTGATCTATGGATTGAAAGCAGTAACAAGAAATTCCAGCAGGATTTTTTATTCAGAAGTCAGCAACATAATTATTAGATGGAAAAACAAAGACACTATAATAGTCAATCTGATTATGAAAAAGAACAAAGTTGGTGAAAATACACCATCTGACATCAAAACTTACAATGACTTTATAGTAAAAATTATAGAGCAATTAACAAAGCTAAAACCCTATTCCTTGAAAATATCTAAAAAAATTATAAACCTGTAGTCGGGCTAACCAAGAATAGAAAAAGATATAAATTACTAATATCATAAATGAAAGTGGTACCATCATTGCTGATCCCCTGGACAACAAAATGATAATAAAGAAATATTACGAACAATTCTATGCCCACAAATTTGATAACATAAATGAAATGGACCAATTTCTTAAAAGGCATAATCTAGCAAAATTCACACAAGAAGAAATAGATAATCTGAATAGTTCTATTACTATTAAATTTATTCAATAATTAATAACCTTCCAGAATAGAAAGTACTAAGCCTAAATGGTTTTACTGGTGACTTCTGCCAAACATTTGAGGACAAAATGGTACCAATTCTCTATAATACCTTTCCGAAAACAAAAGCAGAAAGAATAGTCATTCAGTGAAGCCAGCATTACCCTAATACTAAAACCATGTAAGGACATTAAAAGAAAGGAAAACTGCAGAAGTGTCTTTCATGAACATACATGCGAACATTATTAACAAAATCTTATCAAATTATTAATAAAATCTCAGCAAAATCTTTAGCAAAATCAAAATTAAATCTAACTACATGTAAAGCGAATAATACACCACAACCAAGTAGAATTTATTTCAGGTATGCAAGGCTAGATCAAGGTTTCAATTATCAGTTTATAGAATTTATCAACAAGCTACAGAAGAAAAATTATATGATTACATAAATAGATACAGAAACTCATTTGCCAAAGTCTAACATCCTTTTGAAGTGAAAATTCTCAGCAAATGAGGAATAGAGAAATTCCCCAACTTAAAGAACAAAAGCCTATTCTGTATAACACTGTCATGGTGGATTCACGACATTGTGTATTTGTCAAAACCTATAGAATGTACAACACAGAGAGAACCCTAATATAATCCGTAGGCTTTATTTAAAAATAATGTGTCAATACTGGCTAATCAGTTGTAACAGATGTATCACTCTAATGCAAGATGCTAATACCAGGAGCAACTGTGAGGTGGGATGGGAGTGTATGGAAACTCTCTGTATTACTTGCTCAATTTTCTATATACTTAAAACTGTTCTGAAAAAAACTTCTATTAATTAAAAAAGAAAAGCATAGACACAAAATATTTTTAAGTCAGAGATTTGATAAAGGAACCAAATCTAGAAAACATAAAAAACTCTTGAAACTCAATAATAAGAAATTAAATAGCACAATAAAAAGGGAGGAGGTATTTAAACAGATAAGTCACTAAAATAGATAATCAAATGGTAAATGAAAACATGAAAGGATGTTCATATTATTCATCATTAGAAAAAATTGATTAAAGCAACAATAAGACCCCCACTACATACCTATAAGGATGGCTAATATTTCCCAGAAAGAAAACAACAATACAAAATTCTGGGAAGATTATAAAGCAACTAGAACACACATACACCATTAGTGGAAATTCAGAAGGACAAAGCCACTTTAGAAAAGGGTTTGGCCATTTCTTTTAAAATGAAACACATTTCGTAAACAACCTTGCAGTTCCATCCCTAGATGGTTACCTAAGAGACATGAAAACACATTCATAGAAAAACTGGTAACAAGGGTTTATAGTGGCTTTATTCACAATCACCAAAACCAGGAAATGCCCAAAAGTCTCTAAACAGGAAAATGCATAAACAAGCTGTAGTTCATTATATAATGGAATGCATGAATTTAATGGAATACAATACATAAGAAAAAAGATTCATTTATATCTGATAAACAGGATGAAGATGAATCTCAAGTGTATTATGCTACATGATAAAAACCCAGGCTCAAAAGGTTATATACAGAATGATTCCATTTATTACACTTTTTAAAGTCAAAAATACCTACAGAAAACAGATCACTGGTTTTCAGGATATGGAGGTATGGGGAGAAGGTGACTATGTATGGGCACAGGACAGCTTCTTAAGGTGACAGATTTTATCTTGATTTTATTGGGTACAGGATAACTTCTTGAGGTGACAAAAATGTTCCTTACCTTGGTTTTATTGGTGGCTACCACAACCACATGCATTTTCATCCTTCAGTAAACTTGATTTGAAAATATATGCTTAGGCAAATCCTGAAGGAGGCCACATCTGCTCATCTAGACGGACGTCCTCTCTCTACAGGCACTCTGAGTGGCACACCTCCATGTCTACCAATGTCCACATTTTGTGCATTGCACTTTCACTTTTCCATACGTGTCCAGAGAGCCATTCCTTCAGGGTTCTAGTGAGCCGCTCTTCCTTAGAAGAAACTTAGGAGAGGGAAGAAAGTAAGATGAACCACAGACTTCATTGCTAAAGTTAGGCTTCGGGTTGCAATTGGTACTCATCAGCTCCTTTCTGTATTATCCATTCTAAACTCTCTTTGCCCTCAGTTATTACTCCTGTTGGCTTCTGGATAACCTTGCAGATCAGAATCAATTACAAGACAAGGACTTCCTTCTAGTCTGCCGATTTCTGGACACAGTTAACCCAGAGGGTCCAGACATCAACCATAGATTTTAGTTCAATTGTACCCTTCCTGGTGACATGTATCTTTTTGGTGGACAGAGGCCTCTAACTCTAAAACTCTGAGGTACTCATAGAAATCACAAATTCCTCTACTGAGTCATTAGCAATGGTGACATGTAGGGCCTCTCCTTCTTCCACCCCTTATTTCTCTGACTTACCTGTTGCTCCTATTGAGGTCACAGCATTGCATAAAATTCTCTGTTTCAATGCATGTACCACTTTATGAAGAATGGTACTCCATCTCTGCAGAGTATTTTTCTTGAACAGTGCTTCATCTGTGACTTCAGCAGGTCATTCCAACAACCCATCAGAATGAAAGCTTCTGAGTGGTGATGTATGTAATACAGCTGGTAGATCCCAAGGTCAGCGGTCTACTTCCAAACCTCCTAGACTAGAAAGTTGGTTCCCTGGTCAAATGCTATGTTAAATGAAATTATATGGATAAATATCTGACAAAGTCTTGTGGGTTGCAAAGACTCTCCTTAGATATCCACTCTTGAGAGGATAAAACTCCAGCTCTTCCAGAATAGAAGTGAACAATGTAGTCAACTTACCACCAAATGGAAAACTGATCTCTTCAAAGAATACCATCATCTCAGAAGCAGAGAATAGGTTCTCTTGCTTGCAGGTAGGACACCCAGAGAAGACAGTTTCTTGACTGGCCATTTTAAATCTTAGTCCATGACACCTTATATAGCCTCCATGTCTCTGTCATTGTGGCCACCTCATTTGTGTTTCCATTGTGCCAGCACTGTGGTCAGCTGCAAATAAAACCACATCAGCTGGCTGAGTAATTTTGCCCAATTAGTGGCCGAGTGCCTTTTCCAAGGTTGAATATCCTGTTTTAAAGGGGAGCTATGTTGAGATTTTGGATATATCAATGGCAACTCAGACCCATTTTCCAAAGTTCCTCAAAATGCCTGGGTATTTTCATTTTCCCAGTGTACAGTCATTGGCCACTGTATGGCCATTGGCCCTTTGGAGAGGATACAAGATGGATTTCAGTGCCTATTTGTTAGTGTTTCACTGTCCTCCTGGTGTCCTGACTACCTCTTCAGTAAAGAGGTCTAAAAACTGAAAAGCTGACTCAGAACGAGAAACTGAAAAAAGATTGGTGTTGTTTATTGCAGCAACCTCAGATTCCTGCTTCTCCATTTTTGTCTTCTGGTAAAGAGGTCAAACAGTGCCCTTCTCAGCTGCCCAACTACGTTGGCTTTAAAGATGCAATTAACATACCCTGTTAACCACATCCACAATTTTTTGTAGGTCAAGTTTTCTTAGCTGCCCCTCCTACCTTCTAATCATTATGTTAATTAAAACTTCACCCACCCCATCCCTACTTCTGAAGGTTAACACCAGCACCACCACCTGTCCTCTATTGCTTTGTGAGCAGGGGAGGGCAATTATCTCCATGGTCATCAGTGACCTAAATCCTGTGACAGCCTCGCCTCTCCAACTATTACCCCAGGCTGCAGAGGAAGCCATACAAGAACTCCTTAGTAATTCCAGTGTTTATCTCACCAGTGTATTCCTGGTAACCGGAGTGAATCGTATGTCCTCAAGGCCTTTTCAGAGAACATAATCCTCTAGTGACCTTCTAGCCTCAGATAAGGTATGTACTCCAGCATGTTTACTTCTCTGATCATTCAGTCCCTTTCTGTAACATCTGCTACAGAAGTCCAGGTATTTCAGTATCATGGATTGTGGACCACTGCTTTTTCCAGACTTCTAGGAGTCACAGTAATAGGAGTTTGCATGAATTCCTAGTTTCTTTCCAGACATTGAACTCGGTATCCCTTATCAAACCCTATGCTATACCTGCCCATTGGATCAAGCACATTCAGAACTCAGTCTCACAGATACTCCCCTGGCTCTTGACCAGGCTACGCAACTCCCTAGGTTCCTTTCTGAGGTGCAACACATCCCTACTGATGATGGTGCAACTCAGTGCTGGTTATAGGCCTGGAAGCTAGGAGAGAAAGTGGGTCAGTTCCTGAGGGAGTAATTGTTTCATTGAAGAGGAAAGAGCACTGTATTCCCATCATACCTTGGGTTTGGCAAGGAGGGATAGTAGCTTTTAATGAGTAGCATTGGGACATTTCTGCAAGCTCAGAAGATTTATAGAAATCTGGAAATCAATCTTCAGAGGCATCCATCCAGATTGTCTCCATCTTGTGTGTCAGAGTCCTAGGTTCTCCCAATCAGGGTCCTGACTTCAGCATAAGAAACCTGCTTTAGTTGAGCATTCAGTCATCTTTGAAATACAACCACTCTTACATCTTGAGTTTGGCCTTTCAGCTTTTTCTTTGTTCCTTGCATGAGATAAAAGCTTTTTTTGTAAACTACCGAAGAGTCTGTCTAGCTCTAACATTTAATATTCAACTGCTTTTTAATTGTTCAGTCTTTCATTATCTATCTGTTGGGTGTCCATAAAACTTAGTAACAATGACTGAATTCCTTACCCTAATAGTTATCATTCCTGAATCATCACACTGATACCAGTGCATGCTTGTACACTGGGGCAATTCTCCCAAGTAGCCACGTTGAAGTTTTAACAATGGGTCTGTCATTGTTCTGCCTACCACCCAGGACAGAGCATCAGTGGTTTGCTCACGAAACTCCATCTACTGCTTGATTTCTAGTAGGCAGCAGGGTCAGTTAGAAAGCAGATACTGAGATGGAGATAGAAGTGAAAACAATGTGTTGGGCAATCACACTTAAGAAAAAATAAAAGAGAAAAAGTGAGATTTGGCCTGGGGATTAGGCAATTGGCAATGCTGACATGAGGAAGTCCCCACCAGCCCGTTAAGAAGATGCAGAACAAAGGTGCATTAGAGGAGTCCCAGGCTAGGCAGAAATTTCCAGGCTCTTATACAAATGTCTTGCTTAGTCATTGGCCAAAAGTTACCCTAAGAACAGCATGATCTCAGCTACCACTGCCTTTTCCATTTAGGCTGAGGCTATGTTAAGAAGAGTGTGATCTCAGTTCAAAAGCGGAGGTGGGACCTAACGGAGCTGATAGCTGGTGGTTGTCTATTCACCACACTCCTCCCAGCTAAGCAATGAATCCTTTACAGAAGGTCTGAGCAGCACATTTCCATGTCTATCATAGCTGAAAATTTTAAAAATGTAAAGAACAAGAATAAAGCTGTAAGACTTAGAACACTGAATTTGCCTATTATTGTTAATAGATTTGTTATCAAGACCCACAATAAATCTATAAAATAAGAGAGGGTAGTATAGAAACGATAGTAGTCAAATAGATTAGTGAAACAAAATAAGTCCATTTATACTCACAATTGATTTATTTAAATGCACTAATGTATAGCAGATGAGAAAAGAAATTTTTTTTTCATCACATGATGAAAAAAATGTGATGTGGATATCCATTTAGAAAAAAATAAGTCTAATCTCTACCTCAAGCTTACATAAAAATTATTTTGAAATAGACTAAAAACCTAAACTTGAAATCTAAAGCCATAAAGCTTCTAGAAGAAAGTATAAGAGAATGTCTTTGCAACTGGAGATAAAGATTTCTTACACAAGATCCAGAAGGCAATAAACCATAAAATGAAACCTTGATAAATTATACTACATTAAAATTTAAAACTTCTGCTCATCAAAAACACTGTAAAGAAGAATAGAAAACTGACAACCTGGGATAAAATGTTGCAACTTATATGCCTGATAAATCGCTCATATCCAGAGAATACAGATATGTAGATATACCAGTAAAAAGAAAAAATATTTAAAAATGGACAAAAGTCTTAGACACTTCATGATGGAATATATGTAAATGACCAGTAAGCACAATAAAAAGTTATCAGCATCAATAGTCATTAGAGAAAATGCAAATTATAATCACAATGAGATACTATTGCATACCCACTAAAATGGCTAAAATAAAAAAGACTGATGATATTGAATTTTGGCAAGAATGTAGAGCAACCAGAATTCTCATACATGACTGGAAGGAGTATAAAATAGTACCACTTTGGAAAACAATTTGGCAGTTTCTTCAAAGTTAAATATACACCTACTCTGAGATGAAGACTCACTGAAGCAACTAGGTTCACCTGCCTCTTACAGAACTTGTTGCGTTAGGAAGAAAGAACACTTTAATTGGCTAGGTCTCCAGCATGTGCTTACCCATGGCATCTCATCCAAATCCCATGAGCTGAGAGTGGAGGAGAAATCATTTTCCAAAAGGTAGCAGAGGTGTTGTTACCAAACACATGAGAAATGGGATATCAAAGGCTAGACTCTACTATTACCCAAGCGCAGGTATGAGTCTGACGACCTTCCAGAGACTGGGTGCAGCTTGTCTTGCTTTATTTGGTTTTATAAAAATTATTTATGTACTTGTTTATCTACTTATTTTAATTGACAAATAAAAATTGTGTATATGTATGCTATAACATGGTATTTTGAAATCTGTATACATTCTGAAATAGCTAAATCAGATTAATAAACATGCATTATGTCACGTGCTTATCATTTTTTTCTTGTGGTGGGAACACTTAAAATCTACTCTTTTAGCAAATTTTATGTATACAATACATTGTTGTTAACTACAGTCATTGTGTTGTACAATACAATTTATTCTGCCTATCAAACTGAAATTTTGTATCCTTTGACCAACTTCTCCCCAACGCACTCCTCCACTTCAGCCCCTAGTAACAGCCATTCTACTCTATTTCTGTGAGTTCAATTGTTTTTAGGTTCTACATGTGAGTGAGTGATGCAGTACTTGTCTTTATGTACCTGGTTTATTTCATTTACCATAATGTCCTCTAGGTTTATCTACATTGTCACAAATGACAGAGTGTCCATTTTAAAGGTTGAAGGGTATTCTGCTGTGTGAATATATACCACATCATCTTCATTCATTTATTTATTTGTGGACACTTAGATTGGTTCCATATCCTGGTTATTGTGAACCAGGAAGGTAGATACCTCTTTGACATACTAATTCTCTCTCCTTTGGATATATACCCAGCAATGGGATTGCTGGATCATATGGTAGTTTTACTTTTAATTGTTGAGAAATTACCACACTGTTTTTCGTAAAAGCTGTGCTAACTTATATTCCCTTCAACAATGTACAAGGGTTTCAATTTCCCCACATCTTTGCCAACACTTATCCTTCTTCATTTTGATGATGGCCATCCTAACAGGCGTGAGGTTACATTTCATTGTGGTTTTAGTTTCCATTTCTCTTTTTCTTTTTTCCATTTATTTTATTGCATTTTATGTTTTGGGGTACATGTGAAGAACATGCAGAATTGTTGCATAGGTACACACGTGGCAGTGTGATTTGCTGTCTTCCTCCCACCACCTACATCTGGCATCTCTCCCCTTGCTATCTCTTCCCAACTCCCCACCCCCCACCGTCCCTCCCCTATTTCCCCCCAACTGACCCCAGTGTGTAGTGCCCCCCTCCCTGTGTCCATGTGTTCTCTGATGATTAGTGAGGTTGAGCATTTTTTTAATATATCCTGGCCATTTGTATGTCTCCTTTTGAAAATTTTCTCTTGCTTCTTTGCCCATTTTTAATTGGGTTGCTTTCTTACTATTGAGTTTCAGTTCCTCATATATTTTGGATATTAACCCCCTATCAGATATATAGTTTGCAAATATTTTCTCCAATTTTATAGGTTGTCTCTTCACTCTCTTGATTATTTCTTTGGCTTTGCAGAAGGTTTTTATGAGATGGAGTCTCTCTCTGTTGCCCAGGTTGAAGTGCAGTGGTGTCACCTCTGCTCACTTCAATCTCTACCTCCTGGGTTCAAGCAACTCTCCTGCCTCAGCCTCCTGAGTAGCTGGGACTACAGGCGAGTGCCACCACACCCAGCTCATTTTTGTATTTTTTGTAGAGATGGGATTTCACCATGTTGGCTAGGCTGGTCTCAAACTCCTGACCTCAGGTGATCTGCCTGCCTCGGCCTCTCAAAAGTGCTGGTATCACAGGCATGAGCCACCGTGCCCAGCTGCCTGTATTTTTTGGTTCACAGTCAAAAGTCATTGCCCAGATGAATGTCATGGTACATTTTCTTATGTCTTCTTATAGTAGTTTTACAATTTCAGGTCTTACATTTAAATCTTCAATCCATTTTGAGTTGATTTTTGTTATCTAGGGTGAGATAAGTGTCTAATTTCATTGTGTGTGTGAATATCCAGTTTTCTCAACACCATTTGTTGAAGAGACTATCCTTTCCCTATTACGAGTTCCTGGCAACTTTGACAAAAATCAATTACCATAATTTTGTGGATTTATTTCTGGACTCTCTATTCTGTCCACTGTGTATATTGCTATGCCAGTACCATTCTATTTTGATCATTATTGCATTTTAGTTTATTTTGAAGTTAGATAATGTGAGGTATTTCTCTTTCTACTCAAGATTGCTTTGGTTATTTGGGGTCTTTTATGGTTTTGTACATACTTTAGAATTGTTTTTTCAATTTCTGTGAAAAATGTCATTGGAATTTTGATAAGCATTGCATTGAAACTGTGGATAATTTGGGGTACTACAAACATTTTAACAATATTCATTCTTCTAATCCATAAACACATGACATCTTTCAATTAATTTGTGTCTTCTTCAATTTCTTTCATCAATGTTTTATAATTGTCATTGTCCAGATCTTTCACCACCAAGGTTAAATGTATTCCTAAGTATTGTATTTTTATATTTTGTAGCTTTTGTAAATGGAATCACTTTCTTGATTTCTTTTTCAGGTAGTTTATTGTCAATTTACAGAAGTGCTACTGGTTTTTGTTGTTGATTCTGTCTCCTGCAACTTTATTGAATTTATTTATTAGTTCTAACAGTTTTTTGGGGGAGTCGTCATTGTTTTATATACATATATAAAAGTTGGGTTATTTGTTTGATCATATATGTATATGATCAGTTTGTCTTCAAACAGGGACAATTCAACTTCTTTCTTTCCAATTTGAATGGCTGTTATTTCTTTCTCTTTCCTGATTGCTCTGGCTAGGACTTCCAGTACTATGTTGAATAGGAGTGGTGAGAGTTGACATTCTTTTTTTGTTTGTTTATTTTAACTGTTCTCGGGTACATGTGCAGGTCATGCAGGATTGTTGCATAGGTACATACATGGCAATGTGGTTTGTTGTCTCCATCCCCCCATCATCTATATCTGGCATTTCTCCCCATGTTATCCCTCCCCAACATCCTCATCCCTCTGCTATGTCTCTCTGCCCCCACCAACAGACCCCACTGTGTGATGCTCCCCTCAGTGTCCAGGTGTTCTCAGTGTTCAATACCTGCCTATGAGTGAGAACATGCGGTGTTTGATTTTCTGTTCTTGTGTCAGTTTGCTGAGAATGATGGCTTCCAGATTCATCCATGTCCCTACAAAGGACACAAACTCATCCTTTTTTATGGCTGCATAGTATTCCATGGTGTATATGTGCCACATTTTCCTTGTCCAGTCTATCATCAATGGGCATTTGGGTTGGTTCCAGGTCTTTGCTATTGTAAACACTGCTGCATGAACATACCTGTGCGTGTGTCTTTACAATAGAATGATTTATAATCCTTTGGGTATATGCCCAGTAATGGGATTGCTGGGTCAAATGTAATTTCTATTTCTAGGTCCTTGAGGAATCGCCACACTGTCTTCCACAATGGGTGAACTAATTTACATTCCCATCAACAGTGTAAAAGTGTTCCTATTTCTCCACATCCTCTCCAGCATCTGTTGTCTCCAGATTTTTTAATGATCGCCATTCTAACTGGCATGAGATTATATCTCAATGTGGTTTTGATCTGCATTTCTCTAACAACCAGTGATGATGAGCGTTTTTTCATATGTTTGTTGGCCTCATGTATGTCTTCTTTTGAAAAGTGTCTGTTCATATCCTTCACCCACTTTGGGATGGGTTTTTTTTGTCTTATAAATCTGTTTTAGTTCTTTGAAGATTTTGGATGTTAGCCCTTTGTCAGATGGGAAAGTGCAAACATTGTTTCCCATTCTGTTGGTTGCTGGTTCACTCTAATGATTGTTTCTTTTGCTGTACAGATGCTCTGAAGCTTAATTAGGTCCCATTTGACTATTTCGGCTTTTGTTGCCACTGCTTGTGGTGTTTTAGTCATGAAGTCCTTGCCTATGCCTATGTCCTGTATGGTTTCGCCTAAGTTTTCTTCCAGGGTTTTTATGGTGTTAGGTCTTATGTTTAAGTCTTTAATCCATCTGGAGTTAATTTTAGTGTAAAGTGTCAGGAAGGGGTCCAGTTTCTGCTTCCTGCATATGGCTAGCCAGTTTTCCCAATACCATTTATTAAATAGGGAATCCTTTCCATTGCTTGTTTTTGTGAGGTTTGTCAAAGATCAGATGGTTATAGATGTGTGGCATTGCCCCCAAGGCCTCTATTCTGTTTCATTGGTCTATATCTCTGTTTTGGTACCAGTACCATGCGTTTTGATTACTGTAGCCTTGTAGTATAGTTTGAAGTCAGGTAGCATGATGCCTCTGGCTTTGTTCTTTTTGCTTAGGATTGTGTTGGCTATGCAGGCTATCTTTTGGTTCCATATGAAGTTTAAGGTGGTTTTTTCCAGTTCTGTGAAGAAGGTCATTGGTAGCTTGATGGAGATAGCATTGAATCTCTAAATTACTTTGGGCAGTATGGCCATTTTCACAATATTGATTCTTCCTAACCATGAGCATGGAACTGTTCTCCATCTGTTTGTGTCCTCTCTTGTTTCCTTGAGCAGCGGTCTGTAGTTCTCCTTTAAGAGGTCCCTTACATCCTTTTCTAGTTGTATTCCTATTTTATTCTCTTTGTAGCAATGGTGAATGAGAGTTCACTCATGATTTGGCTCTTTGTTGGCCTGTTATTGATGTTTAGGAATACTTGTGATTTCTGCAAATTGATTTTGTATCCTGAGACTTTGCTGAAGTTGCTTATCAGTTTTAGGAGATTTGGGGCCGAGACAATAGGGTCTTCTAAATATACAATCATGTCATCTGCAAATAGAGACAATTTGACTTCCTCCTTTCCTAATTGAATACCCTTTTTTTTTTTCTTGCCTACTTGCTCTGGCAAGAACTTCCAAATTGAATACCCTTTTTTTTTTTTCTTGCCTACTTGCTCTGGCTAGAACTTCCAATACTATATTGAATAGGAGTGGTGAGAGAGGGCATCCTTGTCTAGCGCCAGAGTTCAAATGGAATGCTTCCAGTTTTTGCCCATTCAGTATGATATTGGCTGTGGGTTTGTCATAAATAGCTTTTATTATTTTGAGATATGCTCCTTCGATACCTAGTTTATTGAGAGTTTTTAGCATAAAGCCTGCTGAATTTTGTCAAAGGCCTTCTGTGCATCTATTGAGATAATCATGTGGTTTTTGTCTTTGGTTCTGTTTATGTGGTGGATTACGTTTATAGACTTGTGTATGTTGAACCAGCCTTGCATCCCTGTGATGAAGCCTACTTGATCAAGATGGATAAGCTTTTTGATGTGCTGTTGCAATCGGTTTGCCAGTATTATCTTGAAGACTTTTACATCTATGTTTATCATGGATACCGGCCTGAAGTTTTCTTTTTTTCTTGAGTCTCTGCCAGGTTTGGGTATCAGGATGATGTTTGTCTCATAGAATGATTTGGGAAGGATTCCCTCTTTTTGGATTGTTTGAAATGGTTTCAGAAGGAATGGTACCAGCTCCTCTTTGTATGTCTGGTAGAATTTGGCTGTGAACCCATCTGGACCTGGAATTTTTTTGGTTAGTAGGCTATTAATTGCTGCCTCAACTTCAGCCCTTGGTATTGGTCTATTCAAGGTTTCAACTTCTTCCTGGTTTAGACTTGGGAGGGTGCAAGTGTCCAGGAATTTATCCATTACTTTCAGATTTACTGGTTTATGTGCATAGAGTTGTTTGTAGTAATTGCTGATGATAGTTTGTATTACTGTGGAATCAGTGTGCTGCCCCCTTTGTCATTTTTTATTGTGTCTATTTGATTCTTCTCCCTTTTCTTTTTTATTAATCTGGGTAGCAGTCTGACTACTTTGTTGATCTTTTCAAAAAAAAACCAGCTCCTGGATTTATTGATTTTTTGAAGGTTTTTTTGTGTCTCTATCTCCTTCAGTTCTACTCTGATCTTAGTTATTCCTTGTCTTCTGCTAGGTTTTGAGTTTTCTTGATCTTGCTTTTCTAGGTCTTTCATTTTTGATGCTAGGGTGTCGATTTTAGATCCTTCCTCACTTCTCGTGTGGGCATTTATTGATATAAATTTCCCTCTAGTCACTGCTTAAATGTGTCCCTGAGATTCTGGTACATTGTGTCTTTGTTCTCGTTGGTTTCAAAGAACATCTTTGTTTCTGCCTTCATGTCATTGTTTATCCAGTTGACGTTCAGGAGCCAGGTATTCAACTTCCTTGAGGTTGTGCAGTTCTAAGTTAGTTTCTTAATCCTGAATAGTAATTTGATTGCCCTGTGGTCTGAAAGACTGTTTGTTATGATTTCCATTCTTCCGCATTTGCTGAGGAATGATTTACTTCCAATTATGTGGTCAATTTTGGAGAAGGTTCAATGTGGTGCTGAGAAGAATGTATATTCTGTGGATTTGGGGTGGAGAGTTCTGTGGATGTCTACTAGGTTTGCTTGTCCAGATCTGAGTTCAAGTCCTGGATATCCTTGTTAATTTTCTGTCTAATTGATCTGTCTAATATTGACAGTGGAGTGTTAAACTCTCCCACTATTATTGTGTGGAAGTCTAAGTCTCTTTGTAGGTCCTTAAGAACTTGCTTTATGTGTCTGGGTGCTCCTGTATTGGGTGCATATATATCTATGATTGTTAGCTCTTCTCCTTGCACTGATCCTTTTACCATTATGTAATGCCCTTTTTTGTCTCTTTTGATTTGATCTTTGTTGGTTTAAAGTTTATCAGACACTAGGATTACAACTCCTGATTTTATTTGCTCTCCATTTGCTTGATAAATCTTCCTCCATCCCTTTATTTTGAGCCTATGTGTGTCCTTCCATGTGAGATGGGTTTCCTGAATACAACACACTGATGAGTCTTGACTTTTAATCCAATTTGCCAGTCTGTGTCTTTTGATTGGGGCACTTAGCCCATTTACATTTAAGGTTAATATTGTTATGTGTGAATTTGATACAGCCATTTTCATGCTAGCTGGATGTTTTGCCTCATAGTGGATGCATTTTCTTCATTGTGTGGCTGGTCTATATCATTTGGTAAGTTTCTGGAGTGGCTGGTACTGGTTGTTCCTTTCTGTGTTTAGTGCTTCTTTCAGGAGCTCTTGTAAGGCAGGCCTGGTGGTGACAAAATCTCTCAGCAATCACTTGTCCATAAAGGATTTTATTTCTCCTTCACTTATGTAGTTTAGTTGGCTGGATATGAGATTCTAGGTTGAAAGTTCTTTTCTTTAAGGATGTTGAATATTGGCCCCAGCTCTCTTCTGGCTTGTAGAGTTTCTGCAGAGAGAACCAGTGTGAGTCTAATGGGCTTCCCTTTGTGGGTAACCCAACCTTTCTCTTTAGCTGCCCTTAGCATTTTTTTCCTTCATTTCAACCCTGGTGAATCTGATGATTATGTACTTTGGGGTTACTCTTCTTGAAGAATATCTTTGTGGTGTTCTTTGTATTTCCTGGACTTGCATGGTGGCCTGACTTGCCAGGTTGGGGAAGTTCTCCTGGATAATATCCTGAAGAGTGTTTTCCAGCTTGGATTCATCCTCTCGATCATATTCAGGTACACCTATCAAATGTAGATTAGGTCTTTTCACATAATCCCATATTTCTTGGAGGCTTTGTTCATTTCTTTTCATTCTTTTTTCTCTATTCTTGACTTCTCTTTTTATTTTGTTGAGTTGATCTTCAATCTCTGATATCCTTTCGTCTGCTTGGTCGATTCGGCTATTGAAACCTGTGTATGCTTCACAAAGTTCTCATGCTGTGTTTTTCAGCTCCATCAAGTTTTTTATATCTTCTCTAAGCTAGATGTATTGTAGTTAGCATTTTGTCTAACCTTTTTTCAAGGTTCTTAGTTTCTTTGCATTGGGTTAGAACATGTTCTTTCAAATCAAAGAAGCCTGTGATTACCCACCTTCTGAAGCCTGTTTCTGTCAATTCATCAGACTCATTCTCCATTCACCTTTGTTCCCTAGCTGGTCAGGAGTTGTGATCCCTTTGAGGAGGAGAGGCTTTCTGGTTTTTGGTGTTTTCATCCTTTTTGCACTGGTTTCTTCCCATCTTCATGGCTTTATCTACCTGTAGTCTTTGTCGTTGGTGACTTTCGGATGAGGTCTCTGAGTGGAAGTCCTTTTTGTTGATGTTGAACCTATTTCTTTCTGTTTCTTAGTTTTCCTTCTAACAGTCAGCACCCTCTGCTGCAGGATTGCTGGACATCCACTTCAGACACTGCTTGTTTAGGTATCACCCACAGGGGCTGCAGAACAGTAAGGGTTGCTTCCGGTTTCTTCTTCTGTTATCTTTGTCCCAGAAGGGTACCTGCCAGATGTCAGCCTGAGCTCCCCTTTATGAGGTGTCTCTTTGTGTATACGGATGTCAGGGAGCTGCTTGAAGAGATGGTCTGTTTCTTATAAGAGCTTAAATGCTGTGCTGGGACCACCATTGTTCCGTGCAGAGCTGCTGAGCAGGTATGTTTAAGTCTGCTGCAGCAGAACTCATAACCACCTCTTTTCCCAGGTGCACTGTCCTAGGAAAGCCGGGCTTCACAGGAAAGTCGGGCTTCACTTATAAGTACCTGATGTGCTGCTGCCTTTTTTCATAGATTCCCTGTCCCACACAGAGATAGTCTAATCACAGTCTGCCAGCAGAGGCATTGCTCAGTTGCAGGCTCTGCCCAGCTGCTGTGTGAACTTCCTTGAGGCAGTTAGAACTGCCTTGGTAATGGTGGACAGCCTCTATATTGGTGGACACCCTTACCCATACCAAGCTGAACCAGCCCAGGTCCAGCTGCACTTGCTGCAAAACTCCCAATCCAGAGCATTTCAGATTGCTTGTTTTGTGGGGCTGGTACCCGCTAAGCCAGATCACCTGGATCCCTGTCTTGGCCCCCTCCCTTTCAGTTGAATGGGCAGCTCTGTCTCCCAGGCCTTCCAGGCACCAGTTGAAATGGCCACCAGAATTGTGTGAGTTTCTGGGCACCAACCAGTGGCACCAGCTGAAGCAGCCATGCTGGAAACTCATGGCACTTTTCACCCCAGGAACCTCCTGGTCTGTGGGCAGTGAAAACTCTTTTGGAAATGCAGTGATCATTCACCCTATGCGCTGTTCTTTCTGGGAACTGCACTCCAGAGCTGTTCCTATTCAGCCATCTTGGATCCTCCTCCTAGAGTGGACATTCTTACCTTGTTCCTGATCTTAGAAGAAAAGCTCTCAACTTTTCACCATTGAGTATTTTAGTTGTGGATTTCTCATGTATGCCCTATATTATGTTGTGGTACAGTCCTTCTATATAACTAATTAGTTGAGAGGTTCTATCATAAAAGGCTGCTGAATTTTTCAAGTGCTTTTTCTGCATCTATTGAGATAATATTGTTTTTGTTCTTCATTCTGTTAATGGGTATCACATTTATAGATTTGCATATGTTGAACCATTCTTGCATCCTTGGGATAAATTCCAGTTGATTATGACAAATGATCCTTTTAATAAGGTATTGAATTCAGCTTTCTACTATTCTGTTGAGGATTTTTGCATCTATATTCATCAGGGATATTGCCCTGTAATTTTCTTTCATTGTAGTATCCTCATCTGGCTTTGGTATTATGGTAAGTGCTGGCTTCATAAAATAAATATGGAAGTAGTCACTCTTCTTCAATGTTTTGGAAAAGTTTGAAAAGGATTGGTATTAGTTTTGCTTTAATGTTTGGTAGAATTTAGCAATGAGAAGCCATCAGGTCCTGGGTTTTCCTTTCATAGAAGACCTTTTATTACTGATTCAAATTTTATATTCATTATTTTTCTGTTCAGATTTTCTATTTTTTCATGCTTCATGCTTCAGTCTTAGTAGGTTGTATATGTTCAGGAATTTATCCGCTCTTCCATGTTATCCAATTTTTGATATATAGTTGTTCATAATAGCCTCTTATGGTCCTTTGCATTTCTGTGGTATCAGTTATAATATCTTTTCTTTCATTTCTAACTTTATTTACTTCATTATCCTCTCTTCTTTTCCTTGTTAGTTTTGCTAAGAGTTTGTCGATTTTATTTACTTTAAAAAAAAAAACAAACTAACTAATTTTATTGATCTTTTCTCATTTTATAGTTTTTGTTTCATTTATTTTGACTCTGATCTTTATTATTTTCATCCTTCTGCTAACTTTGGACTTATTTTTTTTCTTATTTTTCTAGTTTCTTGAGGTGTAACATTTGGTTGTTTATTTAAGATATTTCTGTTTTTCCAATGTAAGTGTTTAATGCTATAAACTTCCCTCTGAAACTGCTTTTCCTGCATCCCATAAATTTGGCATATTGTGTTTCCATTTTCATTTGTCTCTTTTTAATTTTCCTTTTAATTTTTCCTTGACCCATTGGTTGTTCAGGAGCATATTGATAAATTTTCATGTATTTGTGAATTTTCAAAAATTCCTCCTATTGTTGATTTCCAGTTTCACACTATTGTGGCTAGAAAAGGTACTTAATATAATTTCAGTCTTTATGATTTTCTTAACACTTTTTTTGTGTCCTGATGAATGATCTACCCTGGCGAACGTGCACTTGAGAAGAATGTGCATTCTTCTGCTGTAGGATGGAATGTTTTATCTATGCCTGTTAGGTTCATTTCATCTAAATGTGCAATTTAGGACCAATATTTTCATTACTGATTTTCTGTGTGGATATGTCCATTGCTGAAAGTGGAGTGTTGAAATCTCCAACTATTATTGTATTATACTCTATTTCTTCATTCAGATCTATTCATATTTGCCAGACACATTCATGTGTCCCATTGTTGGATGCATAAATATTTAAAATTTTATATCCTCTTGATGAATCAACTTGTCAAGGTTATATAATGACCATCCTTGTCCCATTTCACAGTTTGACTTAAAGTTTATTTTAGCTGATATATAGCTAAGGAGTATAGCTACTCTTGCTCTTTTTGATTTTCTTTTGCATGAAGTATCTTTTTCTATCCCGCCACCCCCAGTCTGTGTGTATCTGTACAGCTGTAGTGAATCTCTTGCAGGCAGCATATAGTTGGGGCCTTTTTTATTCCTTCAGGTATTCTATCTTTTGATTGGAGAATTTCATGTATTTACTTTCAAGGATATGTATTAGTAGGAAAACAAACTCAGTGTCGCCTACTACATTCTCACAACACAACTCTGACACCAGAATTGTGTGTGTTTTCCCCTATATTAAGGAAGCAATTAATTCTGCAGCAGAGCACCAGCTGAGTGTTCTCCCATTCACATCCAACACTACCTACCTGGAGATAGCATCAGATCTCTTAGATGTTGAGGGCTCAGTCTCCAAGATTGCCTCCTACTTCCCATGCTAATCACAAGCCCTAGGTTGTTTTATCTATGCTTCTGACCAACTGGTTATAAATCAGGATTCCCATGATTCTCTCCTAGGGTTTGAACAATTTAAAAGAGCAGCACACAGACTCAGGGAAGCACTTACACTTACTTGTCTATCAAAGTGTATTTAAAAGGATAAAAATGAAAAGCCAGGTGAAGACATACATAAGGTGAGATCTGGAAGGGTCTCAAGAGAAAAACATTTCATCCCATGGAGTTCAGGTGTGAACACTCTCCTGGTGCATGGATATGTTCTTGTTCACCTTACAGAAGCTCCTTGAATTCAGTCCTTTTAAGTTGTTATGGAGGCTTCATTATGCAGGCATAATTAATTAAATCACCATCCATTGGTGGTCAGTTCAGCCTTCAGCCCCTTTTCTCCTCCCCTGAGGTGAGGATGGTGCTATGACTTCTAATCCTCTGAGCACATTGTTGATTCCCCTGGTAACCCACCCACCATCCTGTGGTTATCTAGGGAATTTGCAAAAATCATCTCATTAACATAAACTAAGATGTGGTTGAGAGAGGTTTGTGATAAATAATAAAAGACTATATCTCACTTATATTGCTTTGGAGCTGTTCTAGACCTGTCTCAAGAACCAAGGACAAAAGGCCAAATATCTTAACAAAAGGTACCTATATTTTTTTGAGATGGAGTTTTGTTCTTATTGCCCAGGCTGGAGTGCAATGGTGCAATCTCAGCTCACTGCTACCGCTGCCTCCTGGGTTTAAGCAATTCTCCTGCCTCAGCCTCCCAAGTAGCTGAGATTACAGGCATGTACCACCTTGCCCAGCTAATCTTGTATTTTTAGTAGAGGTGGGGTTTCACCACGTTGGTCAGGCTGGTCTCAAACTCCTAATCTCAGGTGATCCACTCACCTCAGCCTCCCAAAGGGCTAAAATTATACTTGTGAGCCACCATGCAGGCAACAAAAGATACTCTTATTGCTCTCGTCACCTAGGAAATTATGAGGACTATAGGAGCTGTGAGGCAGAAACCATTGATGAAAACTAAAACATTTATATATTGATACCACAAAGGTGATTATCAGTAGATAAGAACTTACTACTGCCATTCCGTTCATTGTTTCCTGGTTGTTTTGTAGATCCTTTTTCCTTTTCTTCTTCTCTTGCTGCCTTTCATATATATATACACGTGTATATATATATATATATATATATATATATATATATGTGTGTGTGTGTGTGTGTGTGTGTGTGTGTGTGTGTGTGTGTGTATATACATGTATATATATATACACATATATACATATATATATATACCTATATATATATTAATTGCCTTTTAGATTTTGGGGTACATGTGAAGAATATGCAAGATTGTTGCATAGGTACGTACATGGCAATGTGGTTTGCTGCCTTCCTCCGCATCACCTATATCTGGCATTTCTCCCCATGTTATCCCTCCCCGATTCCCCACCCCCCACTGTCCCTCCCCTAGTTCCCCCCCAACAAGCCCCGGCGTGTGATGCTCCCCTCCATGTGTCCATGTGTTCTCATTGTTCAATACCTGCCTATGAGTGAGAACACGTGGCGTTTGTGTCAGTTTGCTGAGAATGATGGTTTCCAGGTTCATCTGTGTCCCTAAAAAGGACACAAACTCATCGTTTTTTATGGCTGCATAGTATTCCATGGTGTATATGTGCCATATTTTCCTTGTCCAGTCTATCATCAACGGGCATTTGGGTTGGTTACAAGTCTTTGCTATTGTAAACAGTGCTGCAATGAACATTCGTGTACGTGTGTCCTTATAATAGAACGATTTATAATCCTTTGGATATATACCCAGTAATGGAATTGCTGGGTCAAATGGAATTTCTATGTCTAGGTCCTTGAGGAAGTGCCACACTGTCTTCCACAATGACTGAACTAATTTACACTCCCACCAACCGTGTAAAAGTGTTTCTATTTCTCCACATCCTCTCCAGCAACTGTTGTATCCAGATTTTTTAATGATCACCATTCTAACTGGCATGAGGTAGTATCTCAATATAGTTTTGATTTGCATTTATCTAATGACCAGTGATGATGAGCATTTTTTCATGTTTTTGGCCTCATAAATGTCTTCTTTTGTAAAGTGTCTGTTCATATACTTTGCCCACTTTTGAATGGGTTTGTTTGTTTCTTGTAAATCTGTTTTAGTTCTTTGTAGATTCTGGATACTGTATTAGCCCTTTGTCAGATGGACGGATTGTGAAACTTTTTTCCCATTCTGTTGGTTGCCGGTTCACTCTAATGATTGTTTCTTTTGCTGTACAGAAGCTCTGGGTCTTAATTAGGTCCCATTTCTCTATTTTGGCTTTTGTTGCCAATGATTTTGGTGTTTTGGTCATGAAGTCCTTGCCTATGCCTATGTCCTGAGTGGTTTTGCCTAGGTTTTCTTCTAGGGTTTTTATGGTGTTAGGTCTTATGCTTAAGTCTTTAATCCATCTGGAGTTAATTTTAGTGTAAGGTGTCAGGAAGGGGTCCAGTTTCTGCTTTCTGCACATAGCTAGCCAGTTTTCCCAATACCATTTATTAAACAGGGAATCCTTTCCTCATTGCTTGTTTTTGTGAGGTTTGTCAAAGATCAGATGGTTGTAGATGTGTGACATTGCCTCCGAGGCCTCTGTTCTGTTCCGTTGGTCTGTATCTCTGTTTTGGTACCAGTATCATGCTGTTTTGATTACTGTAGACTTGTAGTATAGTTTGAAGTCAGGCAGTGTGATGCCTCCAGCTTTGTTCTTTTTGCTTAGAATTGACTTGGCTATGCAGGCTCTCTTTTCTTTTCATATGAAATTTAAGGTGGTTTTTTCCAGTTCTGTGAAGAAGGTGATTGGTAGTTTGATGGGTATAGTGTTGAATCTATAAATTACTTTGGGCAGTATGGCCCTTTTCATGATATTGATTCTTTCTAACCATGAACATGGAATGTTTCTCCATCTGTTTGTGTCCTCTCTTATTTCATTGAGCAGAGATTTGTAGTTCTCCTTGAAGAGGTCCTTTACATTCTTTGTTAGCTGTATTCCTAGGTATTTTATTCTCTTTGTAGCAATTGTGAATGGCAGTTCGTTCTTGATTTGGCTCTCTTTAAGTCTGTTATTGGTGTATAGGAATGTTTGTGATTTTTGCACATTGATTTTGTATTCTTGCTGTCTTTCTTTATGATTAATTGATTTTTTCTAGGGGTATGCTTTGAATCCTGACATTTGTCTTTTGCGTATCTACTGTAGGACTTTGCTTTGTGGCTACCATAAGGCTTACAAAAAAAACATTTGATGGAACAGACTATTTTAATCTGATAACAACTTAACTTTGATGGCATAAAAAAACTTTACACAGTTCCTCCACCACTCTCCCACACTTTAACTGTTTGATGGCACAATTTATATCATTTTACATTGTGAATTTCTTAACAAATTATTGTAGCTATTGTATTTTTAATTGTTTTGTCTTTTAACTTTCAAACTAAGAGAGTAGACGACCTTTTAAGAGGCCGGGTACAGCTTTCTTCCTTTTACCCAGTTTTGAAGTGGCTCTTTTTACCCTGAATAATACATTCTCACCTACTTCTCAGGACAGCTGGATACCTTTTCTTCAATGATATAACAGAAAAAAATGTGTTAGACTCCTTATCTATTATAATGTTCCTTGTTATTTCTTATCTAAATCACAGCTCTATAGTAAATTTTTTGAGTCTTTTCTCAAAGAGAAGCTCCCAAGGGAACTCTTTCTGCCCTTCTACTTAATAGTAGAAATTCATGGAGTTACTTAGGATTTGCTGTTTAAGCTATAAGAATCCAAAATCAGAAAAGTGCCAGAATTAAGTTCTGTCATTAATTAAGGGCTCAGCTTTCCTTTGCCCTCCCACAGTCACTCTACCTTCATCAGGAATGTGCATGTTTCACAAAACCTGGCCCATCCTTAGAACTTTAAACCAAGGAAAGGTCAGAATCAGTGCCAGGGGCCACTGATGAAGGCATGACCCACCTAGGAATTTGTGGAGTCAGCCAGGGCTGGAGATGACTATGCCTCAGTCTGTTTGGGCTGCTATAGCAGAAATACCATAAGCTGGATCACTTATAAAACAACAGAAAAGTTTTTCTCACAGTTCTAGAGGCTGAGAAGTCCAGGATCAAAGTGCCAGCAGATTCAGCATCCACTAAGAGCCCACTTCCTGGTTTATTAACAGCATCTTCTCATTGTGTTCTCACATGGCAGAAGGTGCAAAGCAGCTCTCTAAGATATCTTTTCTAGGGGTACTAGTATTCTCTAGTGCTCTTTTATAAGGGCACTAATCCTACTGATGATAGCTTTGACCTCATGACTAATCAATTCCCACGTTGGAGATTAGGTTTCAACATATCGATTTTGGGGTGACACAAACATTCATACCATAGCACTCAAAAATCCAACCTTCCCCTTCTCTAGGGAACACCAGTCCTAAAATTTCAGAACAGTGACTTTAGAAAGACTAATTCTGTCTCCACTGGCTCTTAATTGTTAATTTTGAATTCTCAAGAGTTTCTATAGGAATGCTTTGGCATTGATTACCCCTCTCCCAGTTGACTGTAGATTGCAGGGAACCACCTCCTTTCTTTCTAGGGCATTCCCAACCTATGAGCCGCATTCAGGAGTAGGAAGAAACAGTCTAGTATGCTCCACACTGCTGGGCATATTTTTTCAAAAGTATCAGTTTTTTTATTGTCTCCTCTGTGGGGATTAAGACCTGACATTAACATCCCCCATTGAACCCCCAGTTAAGACAGAATGGAGCACGAACAAAAGCTTGGGCATGCTAAACACTCTGCTGAGTGCATCACTAACATTTTCACACTTACTCCTCATAATGACTCTATGAGGCAGATTATCCCTAATTTATAAATAAGCAAAGGCTTAGCGTAATGACTGTAAATTCATGCATGAGTGGCAGAGCAGCAATGCTAGCATGGGCACACCTAACACTAAAGCCATGCCTTTGCATTTATCAGCCAGTAAGTATTTATATTCTGTCTAAGGGCCAGACATTGTTAGAAGGTAGTAATAAACCAGATGAACCTCGTGCCTGCACTGGCCTCATGAAGTCTGCTGGAGAAGGTAGAAAAAAAGAGGAAAGGCATGATTTAGATATGAGGACAGATGGAGCTCAAGGAAGTCTGCTTTCAAGTTGGATTTTTAAACAAATTTGTGTTGTGATATCATTCACATACCACAAGCTGCACATGTTCAAAATATAGTTTCATAAGTTTTGACAAGTGTTTACTCCCATGAAACTATCACCACATCAAAATTAGGAATATATTCAACATCTCAACATCCTCCAAAGTTTCTTCTTGCCCCTTTATAATTTCTTCCTCCATCCCTTTCCTGGTCTCTGTCATCACCAGTGTTCTGTCATAGTAGCTTAGTCTGCATTTTCTATAACTTTATGTAATTAGAATCACAGACTATGTATTCTCTTTTTGTCTGGCTTCCTTCACTAAACACTAGTTTGCAATTCATCCATTCTGTTCTGTGGATCAGTAGTTTATTCACTGTTATTACTAAGTAGTATTCCATTGTATGGGTATACCCCATTTTGTTTACATACCCATCTATTGATGAATATTTGGATTGTTTCCAGTTTAGGGTTATTCCAAATAAAGGTACTATTGGACATTTACGTATATTAAAATGAGATGAACCCAGGAAGCCAGAGGTGAATTCTCTGTTCTCAAAAACCGTAATCAGGATAATGCCTGGCCATTGTTTAATCACTTCCCCCAGGTCTCATCCCATACTATTTTCAGGTAATTCATATCTGCCTCCCAGCCAGAGCACCCAACATGCATTGTTGTGAAGGTTCTGCCAGTTAACACAGCCACCAATTCCCATGGTGTGGTGATTCATTACATGTGTTAACTTGACTGGGCCAAGAGATTCCCAATAGCTGGTAAGGCATTATTTCTGGGTGTGCCTATGAGGATGTTTTTGGAAGAGATTAGCATTTGCATTGGTGGACTAAGAAGATCCACCCTCACTAATATGAATGAGCATCATCCAATCCATTGAGAGTTTGAATAGAACAGAAAGGTAGAGAAGGGTCAGCTTCAGTCCCTCTGCTAAAGGTAGAGAAGGGTCAGCTTCAGTCCCTCTGCTAAAGCTCTTCTTCTCTTGCCTGAAGATATGGGCGATTCTCATTTTCGTGCTTCAGATTTGGTCTGAATTATACCAGCAGCTTTTCAGGGTCTCTAGTTTACAGACAGCAGATCATGGGACTTCTTAGTCTCCATAACCACGTGAGGCAATTCCTGTAATAAACCTCCCCATATGTATATCTGTATACATCCTATTGGTTCTGTTTCTCTGGGGACCCCTGACAAATATATGTGGTAGTGCACATTTATGCATCATAATTTCCTTTCTACTATCTCACAGAGATAGTCCTATGAACATCTCCCATCAAGAGCATGAATCCAAGTCAATGCAGAGTCAACATCCAGTCACTTACGTGGGCAAGATCAGGGCAGTCAGAGGCCAGAGCCAAGCAAACTGTCAATCCAAAGATGGGAGAGCTGGCTGTAGGTGTCAGAGGCTTCTCCAGTAGGCCTCAGCATGGAGTCTAATGGTTTTGATCAAGAGCTGAGTGTACACTCCAGATTCTGCTCCTGCCTGCCACACACATGTCCTGGGCATTCAGTGAGCAGGCACTGCAATAATCTTCAACAACAGAGACTTGCAAGAAAGTGGAGAGGAAGTTACCTGGTCAGCCACAACCACAGCCCCTCTTCCCACCTAGCTCTTCCATAACCGTCATCTGTCAAACTAGCTTCCTTGGAAACCAGAAAAAGTTTTCACATCCATAAAGATAAGAATCTGAACTCAAAAAATATTTTTTTCTCATGATACACCTAACATTCATTGTCCCCAAGAGAGCAGATTTAATCAAATCTGATGCTTGCTACTCCACCAGAACCATCAAAATTTCAGCTCACCCTTCATTTCAGAGTTGGTGAGCCTGCCTTCTGCTCATCCCATACATGGCTTCTTTCTTGTTTATTTCACATATGGTCAGTCCATGGTTTGACAGGCTGATACAGTACAATGCAATTGATTTTAATAATAAATCATGCAAACGGCACATGAGAAAAGAGCTTGTTGGGAGCACTTCTGTAAAAGTTGGTTCTGTACTAGTCACATAGGCATTTGGGTTTCATGGACTCTCCTTCTACATAGCCCTTTCTGAATATGGTTGCTCCAAAGCTTGAGCTGCAAGGAGTGGGTAAGTTAGTTCAACTACCAGGAATGGAGAAATATGGGTCTGCAAAATATCTATGACACACCCGACACTCAGCACAAAGACACCTTACTTCATTCCTATCACCAACAGCTGCGCTAACGTGTTAAATCATTGGCAGGACTTCCAACCAGTTACCTGAGCCAAGAGCTCTTGGTTTTGTCAAACCTGTAGTGCTTCAAATGAACACCTAGGCACAAGAGCATCTCGGCCCCAAGCACGTGCACCCCTATGTGGTCACTGAATAGAGACACAGCTTCTCTCATGTTCTAGTGTAACAACTTGAAAGAGAGCTAGTTTCACACTTAAATTTCAGCGTGAATGTTTGACAGCAGTGCCATACATCCCCTCATATGTAGAAGAGACTGATCTCAGTGCCGTGGAAACTTCATTTGCAGACATGCCAAGTTTCTACCTCAGTGAGAGGTAGAAAGAATGGCACAGGTCTTAGTGTTGTCTTTCTGGGGTTTTATTGCTGGCTACCCCTCATGCTAGCCATATAGCTTTGGGCAAAATATATATCATCTGATTCTTGAGAAAGACAAAAACAATAGCATTTCCTCAAAGATTCTAAGGATTACATGAGATAGCATGTGAAGTGCCTACCAAAGGGCCTGGCATCAGCAGGTACTGGCTGCCTGTGAATTTTCTCCCCTGCTACCCTTCCTCCTCTTCTCAGTTCCCCTAGATCTAAGCTGGAATCAGCCTCATGATATATTCCTGTTACGTTGACTATGAAAAGAAAAATGTTCAAAAAACAAATAGGATGCTGAGCACACTTGATGCTCTGCACTAGACAGCTTGTTTACAGCATGCACAAGCCCAGCTGGGGTTGGGAAGAGCTGCTCAGGCCCCTCTCCCATCGATCTGGCACCAGAGATCTCCCCAAGATGCATTACACTGACAAGCACCCTGCTTAGGGAAGCAGAGCCATGAAATCAATGCCAGAAATGGGCAAGAATGATAGGATTTCATCAACTCCTGATGCCACAGGGCTGAGAAGGACTCTGGAAATGCTGTACATCTATGTAGAAGGGCAGGAGTGCCAAGGGTGACTCTGAACAGCTGCCCTACCTTGATCATGCAAAACAGATTTTAGGCAAAGTAAGAGATTATTTTCCATGCTTGCTATATTGACAATAACAAGGAATTCATAAAGCTCACAAAGAATGGTGAAAGACACTTAGCAGTGAGAAGAGGCTACCCTCAATTTCCTTGTATTTTTCCCTCATTTCAGCTCTGCTATCTTTCCCCAACCAGCCACTAACCTCCCTCTCTCTCTGTATCCATAGTTACGTTTCTCTTAGCAGGGGTAAGCAAACTATGGCCCATGGGCCAAATTCAGCCCACCACCTGATTTTGTAAATAAAGCCATGCCCATTCATGTCTGCATTGTCTATGCTTGCTTTTGGCTACAATGCCCGAGTTGGGTAGTGGTGATAGAGACCATATGGCCTGCAAAGCCTAAAATATTTACTATATGACCCTTTGTAGGGAAATATTTGCTGATCCCTGCCCTTGAAAATAGACTACACAAGCTAAACTCAATCTGGTTCCATAGATTGTAGAATGCTAAAATCCTTGGAGTTGAATTAGTGTAATATTAAAACAAAAACAAAAACAAAAAGAGAAAAAACAGACTCTCAAAGTTTTAATAAGCTTAGGGCCCTCTGGATTATGCAGAGATTTTTCTGGAAGAATTCTCAGAAACTATATTATAGTTACATACACTGTGAATCTCTAAAGGAAGGATTGTTATGGCCTGCATGTATGAGCTTCATTTTCAAAAGAAATAAGCCTGAGGCAGAAGCGTTCTGCACTATTTAGGAAGACTTGTGTGCCTTGTTAGGAAGTACAATCCCAAGGAGCATGACAGGGATGAGGGGGAAAAACAGGGGAAGCAAAGAGGGAAAATGAGGCTGCACTGCCAAGTTGGCTGCTACCAGTGGGTGGATGCTGACTCCTGTGCACACCACATTGCAGGATTGTGTGTAATGCAGGAGTCAGGAGGAAATGCATCCAACAACCTGCGGGGGCCCGGAGAAGAGACCCATGGTGACAGCAGGCAGCATGAAGCACAGGTGCATGTTTGAGGTGAGGTGCTGTTGGGTTGCCCCTGCCTGCAGTCAAAACCCACACAGAGCTGTTGGCCAGCGATGCAGCTCCAATAAGAGAGGGTAAGGCAGAAAATATCTAATGTTGTGCACATGAGTTCTGATACCAAAACACACAGAATGCTGGACTTCCTAGAGCTCTCTGATCATGGAGTCATCTTTCCCATGAGTAGACAACATGTCAGAGGGCACCTACATTCCTCACAATGGTCTAAGATTTGCCAGGCTGCACTTCCGCACCTCCGCATATAACCCACACCCTGAAGCCTGCGCTTCTTTTTCTCATACCACCATTGACCCGTCCCTAACCAGCCACTAACCTCCCTCTCGCTTTGTAGTCACAGTTATGTTTCTCTTAGCAAGCATCAGAAAATATAGGCCTTGGGCCTAATTCAGCCCAGCACCCTTTTCTCATACCATCATTGACCGATCCCAAAACTCTTCCAACCCTGTGACCTCTTCTCAACATCAACCTCCCACCAGGAGGGAAACCAAGCACAGTGGAAACAACACACATCTCGGGATCAGAAACTCGCGTTTGAAAACTGGCTCTCCACTAGCCAGCTGGGGAAGCTCCATCACATGATTCAGCTTCTACCAACTTCAGTTTCCTGAACTCAAAAAGGGAGCTGACTGCACAGGGAGACATGAGGAATTATCAAGTAACTCATGTAAAGGGCTGCCCACAATAGTTACACATGACATTGTAGCTCTTCTTTTTTTATTATTATTACTGCATCATTTGACATTGTTGGCCTTGCATTTTTAAGAACTTCCCTCTTCCTCATTTACTTCTTGTCCCTCAAATTCTCCCTTACCTCTTCTTTCTATTTTTCTAAGTCATATTCTGCTATGAGCTGAATTGGGTCCCCTCTCCTCTAATATGAGTTAAGGGATAAGGTACACAATTCAAGTTCCAACCTCCAATGTGACTGTGTTTGGAGATAGGAACTTTATGGAGATAGTCAGTGTTAAATGAGGTCATAAGGGTGGGGCCCTGATCAGACAGGGTTAGTGGTCTTATGAGAAGAGACACCAGAGAGCTCTCCCTCTCCCTTTTTAACTTTTATCCTGATTCTCCCTCCCTCTCCTTGTTTGCACACAACAAAAACGGGCCATATGATGATATAGTGAAAAGGTGGCCATCTGCAACCAGGAAGAGAGTCCTCAATAGAACCTGACCCTATGGACCTTTTCTTGGACTTTCAGCCTCCAGAGCTGTAAGAGAAGACACTCTTGTTGTTTATGCTACTCAGCATTTGGTATTTTGTTAAGGCAGCCCATGTAGAATAATACACTTTCCCCTCTCTTCTCTTGTTCTTTCTACTTTGAAATGGAGGAGTTCCTCAAGGTACTAATGTCCTAGTCGTCTTTATTCTCAATCCCATTCTAATCTCATTCCCTCCGTTTACTTCACCTGTCACTCACAAATCTATGTCTCTAACTCTGACCTCTACTCTCAACACCTGGAACTAAATTTCCAAAATCTCTGCTTGACATCACCAATTGAATATCCCACAGACACAGCAAACTCATAACATCTAAAATTGAACTCATTGTACCCTCCCTGAGAGCCCTTCAATACCTTTTTCTTTCTGCCAAATCCTTTGTACAAAAGAGAAGACATAAAGAAAAGTGAATGGTTGTATAGAAGGATGAAAAGATAAACAGGTATGTAAAATTAAAGCCAACATTGAGCACTTATCCTATGTGTCATATACTGTGCAAAAATATTTGCATGAATCAGTTTATTTGTATAATCTCTCCTGTTTTACAAATAAGGAAACTGAACAAAAGGTCCATTCTTGCACTGCTATAAAGAAATTCCTGAAACTGGGTAATTGATAAAGAAAATAGTTTTAATTGGCTCATGGTACCACAGGCTGTATGGGAAGCATGGCTGGGGATGCCTTGGGAAACTGACAACCATGACAGAAGGGGAAGGGGAAGGAGGCATGTCTTGCACATGGCTGGAGCTAGAGGAAGACAGCAAAGCAAGAGGTGCTACACAATTTTAAACAACCAGATCTCATGAGAGCTCACTCACTATCACAAGAACAGCAAGGGAAAATCTGCCCCCATGATCCAATCACCTCTGACCAGGCCCCCCCTCCAACATTGGAGATTACAAATGGACATGAGATTTGAGCAGGGACACAGAGCCAAACCATATCAAAGGGTAAGCAACTTTCCAAGGGTCACAGGGTCTGTAAGTGATAAAACTAAGTTTGCAAACCAGGCAATCAAACTCTACAATGTGGCTTCAGCCAGGTAACCAGCCTTTGCTCAGCCAAACTTCTCTCTTCTACCAGGATAACCCCTTTGCCACCATGCCTAGCTATGCTCCCGACATGCAGAAAATAGCAACACATATTCACTGTGCTTCACTGCCTACTCTCCCTCTTCTCCCACTCTCCTACATCATCGCTCCTTTGCAAACACTATTTCCGTAGCCTAGAACATTCGTACTTTCCCATGAGAGCTCATGCATGTGCCACAGTGTGTATGAAGCTTTCCCTCATACCTCCAGGCAAAATTCATCCCTCATTCCCTGCATTCCTTCCAGCACATTTTATTTTCACTGCTCTCAAAGAACCTATTTCTTAGTATGATACTGAGCTCTGTGTTTGTCTTCCCTGCTGGATCACTAGCTTCAGGACAGCAGGGACTTGACTAGTTCGTCTCTGTGTGCTGCATGTGTGAAGAGAGCACCTGCCACCGAGTAGGAAGTCAGTAAGTGGCTGTAACTGAAGTTGAATTCAGCACAAGACCTGCCAAGACATTCGTTTTTTGCACCAGTAGGATGAGAAGGAGCCTGACAGCTGGCAATGGCCTGTGCCTGTGCCCAGGAAACAAAGAGGAAACACATGGAAAACCTCCACCAGAGGGAAAAATTGCAAACATGGGGTGCACTATATCCTAAGTAACCCCACAGACTCATAAAATCAACCATGCCACTGGCAGAAAGATACCAGATGCATGGGCCAGCTTCTTCCTTAAGGAAAAGAGGATATTCCCAGTAAGGAAGCTAACACTATAGAGATTAATACTCTTCACAAGATCAAGTAGCTCATTAATGTGTATGTGGGGGGTGGGGGGTTGAGGAGTCATTTTCTGCTTAGGAAACATGCACATATTCCCAATATCTCCACATTACAGAGAGACACATGTAAATTCCTCAGAGACATAAGAATATGTATCAGAACATATGAAATAGGATAAGTTGTATCCATAAGTTTAGGAGTACAAGAAACATTAATTTCTCCATAACCTGTGATTCAAATTAAATCTGTATTCACATCAGGGTGGTGAAAACTTCCATCCCAAGATTTTAAGGTAAAGATGGCAGATTGAGTACATGCCTCTAAAGCACACTCTCTTGCAATCCTACTGAAACTACAGCAAGAAGATTTTGTTTTAAAAGAGTAAACTCAAAAGGACAGGGAGACGAGGAGAGATGGCATCCCCCTGATATTGGAGGCTGGAAAGCAGATGGATGAATGGTAACTGACTAGGCAGTTCTAAGCTAACAGTAGGGAGAGCCAAGAAACAATCCGAAAAAGAATGCAGAATCCTCAAAAGGCTTCAGAGTTGGCAGCACCAGGTATCACCTCTGGAAGTGGGGTAGAATGGAGGAGGTAGCTAAGAAAAGGAGGCTCATTTGAAAGTTGTGTAACTGTCAGATCTGGAGCTGACTGTGCAGTATTGTCAAGAAGACACACTGAGGAGCCCAATTCCAGCTGGCCATTTACTGGCTGACAAGCATTGGGCATGTTATTTTACCACTCTGTGCTTTAGTTCTTGTATCAGAGAAATGGGGTGTTAACACTTCTCTCTTTGTAAGCTAAGATTTATAAAATATGTATACTCATGCCTGACACCTAAAAAATTCTTAAAAAAAAAAAAAAAAAAAAAACAGATCCCCACTCCCAATTGCAAACCATTGGGAAATTGCTTCTTCCCTATCTCAGCTGGTCTGAAGAATTTTTATCCGGGGAGAATAAAAGAGATTGTCTGTGAATAGGAAACGCCATGCACAGTTAAGGGCAGAGTAGCACAAGGGAAACAGATGCGTTAAGGAAACTCCCAACTAAACATTGATCACCCTCTTTCTTCCTGGCCTCCAGAATTCTAACCACACCTTCCCTGCAGAAGTTTAGAAGAGCCTTTTCTGGATAACCCAATCAGTCCATAGGAAGACACTGATAACACAAATCCCAGAGGTTCCTGGATAAATATTTCAAGCTGATCCTTCTACAATGAAGCTCCCAGTCCAGAACTACATCCAAGTATTCAGAGCATGTGTTTATCTCTTAAGTCACTTGACTCTTAAGCCTGAACAAACAACCAAGGACTACCAGATGTAAGAAGACAGCCTCTAACATGGAATGCAAAGAACTAAGTGGCAAGCAAACAGAAAAGAGCAACTGGTGGAAAAGGAAGGCATTGCGTTCACCTTTGAAGAAAAAAAGACATGAGAAGAAGAGAAAGAGGAAGAGGAAGAGGAGCAGGAGGAGGAAGAGGAAGAGAGGAAGAAGAAGAGGAAGAAGAAGAACAAGAGGAAGAAGAAGGAGGAGGAGGAGAAGGACGAGAAAGATGAGGACAAGGAGGAGGAGAAGGAGGAAGAAAGAGGAGGAGGATGAAGGGGAGGAGGAGCATGAGGAGGAGGGAGAAGAGGAAGAGGAATAAGAAGAAGAAGAAAGAAGGAGGAGGAGAAGGAGAAGAAAGTGAAGAAGGTGAAGAAGAGGAGGAGGAGGAAAGAGGAAGAAGAGGAAGAGGAAGAAGAAGAGGAAGAGGAGGAGAAGAAAGAGGCAGAGGAGGAGAAAGACAAGAAGAGAAGGAGGAGGAAGGAAGAAGAAAAGAAGAAGAAAGAAGAAGAAAGAGAAGGAGAGGGAGGAGGAGGAGAAAGAAGGAAAAGGAGGAGAAGAAAAAGAGGGCGAAGAAGAAGGAAGAAAGGGAAGAGGAAGAAAAAGAGGAGAAGGGGAAGAGGAAGAAGGAATAAAAGAAGGAAGAGGAGAAGGAGGAGAAACAAAAAGGAGGAGGAAGAGGAGATTAGAAAACAAAAGGGAACTCTTAGAAACTGGAAACATGACAGCAGAAACAAAGAAACTTAATTCATTTCTTGTTCAGAAATAAAAGAAAGTGCAGCTCTCTGCCAGTGCAGTTTTCTCAGGGCAAATGGGAAATGAGGTAATAGGAAGCTTAGAAGATAAGTTTTTAAAATCACAGAAATTAGAAAAGAGATGAAAATATCATTTTAGTTTAAAAAGATAAAATTATTAGGTCATGAGGTCTAATATCCAAACAATGTGATTTCCAGAAAAACAAATGACATTAAAATTATGAGCAAAGGAATTCAATTAAATTTTTAAGAACTAAAGGACATGAATTTCAGATAGAAAGTGTTTATCAAATGCCCAGGGAATGGATAATGATAGAAACATCCCTGGATTCAGCATAATAAAATTTTAGAAAAGTGAGAACAAATAGACAATTCTAAAACATTACAGGAAGAAATAGCAGGCCACACACAAAGGGTTAGGAAGCAGATGAGTCTGGAATTTTTACAAGCAGCACCAGAAGCTAGAAGCAATAAGATAATACCTTCAGATCGTGAAAGAAATTTTTTCCAATTCATACTAGAGCTTATGCTCAGAAAAGCTATAAGCCAAATATAAGGGTGGATAAAAGTTGTTTTAGGATATGTAAGTTCACAAATACCTTTCCTTCTTAGTAAACGACTGGAGGATGCACCCCATCAGGGTGAGAAGGTTAAGCTTGTAATTCACAGACATTAGTAGCACACACAGAAGAATTTTACCTCAGCAGTAGAGACAATTAGTCCTAGAATAAGTTCCAACTTGTCTGGTCCTACCTAACAAACACTAAAAGCAAGAACCAAAAGAATCAAATGCTTCCAAGTAATTTAACTGCATCCCTGAAAAAGCTTGGGACATTTATAGGTACACAGAAATTTCTGGTTTCCACAGGAAAAAAATACAATTCCTGACATCCAATCAAAAATTAGCAAGCATTTAAAGAAGCAGAAAAATATAACCCAAAATGAGCAGAAAAGTCAACTAAAATATAACTGAAAAATGATGAAGATGATAGAACTAGCAGTCAATGACATTAAAATGGGTATTGTGATTGTATTTCAAATGTTCAGTGCAACAGAGGAAAGATTTGGTATATTAAGTAGAAATACAGAAGTACAAAAAAGCCAAATAAAAATTCTACAGATGAGCACTAAAATGACTGAGTTGAAAAATCCATTAAATAGACATAACAGTAGATTAAGTTCTAGGGGTAGAGGTGTGAGACACGAAGGGTGAGTGATTTGAAGATATATCGGTAGACAATGTCCAAAATGAAACCCAGAGTGAACAAATACTGAGAAAATGAACAGCATGTTAATAATCTGTGTGACAGTTTCACGCAGAATAATATTCATGTAATTAGAGTCCCCAGAGAAAAGGAGAAAGAATTGTAGATAAAAACATATATTTGAAGAAATAAAAATCAAAAATTTCCAAATTGATGAAACTACCAATCTACAGATCCAAGAAGCACAAAGAACTCCAACCACAAGAAAACTACACCATAGCACACTACTATTAAAAACCAACAATAAAGACGAGATCTTAAAAGTACCCAGAGAAATAAAGATGTACACATAAAGAGAAACAAACATAAGGTGGCAGTGGGTTTTTAAGTCAGAAAAAATATGGAACCCAGCAAACAATGGAGCAACAGATTTATCTTATTTTATTATTATTATTATTATTGAGATGAATTTCACTCTTGTTGCCCAGGCTGAAGTGCAGTGGCACTATCTCGGCTTACTGAAACCTCTGTCTCCCAGGTTCAAGCAATTCTCCTGCCTCAGCCTCCCGAGTAGCTGGGATTACAGACACACACCACCACACCAGGCCACTTGTTTATATTTTTAGTAGAGACGGGGTTTCACCATGTTGACCAGGCTTGTCTTGAACTCCCAACCTCAGGTGATTCACCCGCCTCAGTCTCCCAAAGTGCTGGGATTATGGATGTGAGCCACCACACCTGGCCGGCAATAGCTTTATAGTACTGAAAGGAAAACAAAAACAAATCAACCTAGAATTCCATAACCAGTGAAAATGGCCCTCAAAAATGAAAGCAAAATAAAAACATGTTAAACATACAAATGCTGAAAGAATCCACTGTCAGCAGAACTGCACTATAATAAACGTGAAAGAATATTTTTCACATAGAAGAAAAATTATTCTAGATAGAAATCTGAATGTACACAAGGGACCAAAGAGCCCTGAAAATAGCAACCATGTGGAAAAACAATTCTTATGATTTCAATCTATCTGAAAGATTACTGATTATTTAAAGTAAAAACTATGCCATTGTACTTCAGCCTGGGTGGCAAGAGCAAGACTCACCTCAATAATAATAACAACGTAGTAGGTGGTTTTAACATAAGTAGAAGTGAAATGTTTAACAACCAAAGTGCAAAGGCCAGGAGGGGAAAAATGAAAGTACTGTAGTGTCGGAAGGTTCTTATACTATCCGTGAAGTGATACAATATTCTACTTGGAGGTAGAATGTGATGGGTTATAGATGTATGCTATAAATTAATTCTAAAGTAATCACCAAAATACTACAAGAAACAGATACAGCTAATAACAGAGAAAAAAATGGAATCATAAAATATACTCAACCTGAAATAAGGCAGAAAAAAGAAGAAGAACAAAGAACAGATGAGAAAAACACAAAATCCCAGGAACTACCAAACGCTTATCATAGAGCCTGAAGAGCGGACGGGCTGACCACCTGGTAGCCAGTGATGAGGAAGTGTACAGCATAAAGAACCCCACCACCACTCCTGCTCTCACTGAGTGTTGCAGACCAGAGGCAGCTGTGGTTCGAATGTCCATGATGTACATGGACCCCCACACACAGGTCAAATGCAAAAATCAGCAGCAGGCAGTCAGCAGTCCAGATCCCTGAATTCATCCTGTATCCAACATGAGTGAGAGTCACCCCAAATCAGCATTTTCATACCATGCTGGTACCCCAGTGCCCATAAAACAAGCAGCTGGAGTGGTCCACTTTCCAGACCTCTTGAGTGGTGGCCAGCTGGAGTGGTCACTTTCCAGACCTCTCTCCTGGAACCTGGGTCTGGCTGCTGAGTTCAGCATGACCCCATAGGTGCAAGGTTGAGGTGAGATGGTCCTCGGGACATCTGATAGATGGTCAGCAAGTACTCTCACAAAAGGAAACATAGACTGGGACCAACATTCATCTCAGAGGTGTCCCCAGAGTACAATACCAAGATAGCTCTTCCAGCTCTGGCCCTGCCAGTCCTAGGTACTGCATGGACACTTAGAATATTTCAAGGTATGCATTTTCAACAACTGGGACCCACATGGTAGCAGATTCAAACTCAGGGAATCCTGCCAGCCCTGGCTGATCACAGCCACCAGAGTGAGACACACATAATTTCAAGGAAGGCACTCCAAAGCTTGGAGCTCTCTGAAGCTTAGAAAGCAGAACAGTGGTCTACTTCCCAGGGAAATATGAAGAAGGAACCTCCCTCCCTGCCTGAGTGAGGTTGACACAGAGCAGAGCCTCCAGTCCACATGCAGTGAGGATGTCACGTGAGAGAGAAACAAATGTTATTGTTTTAAGGCACTGAGATATGATGTTACTGTTACCACAGTAACTTAGCCCATCCTGACTGATGCTCAGGACTGTCACCGTGCCCCGCACAGAGCTGTCAGCACACAGAAACATGGGGAATCAAAAGGAAGACACGTGGAGAGCTGACAGCACCAACGTGTCTTCTGTTGCTGTTGATTCATAAATATTTTTAACTGATCATGTTTGGCTGAGCCTAGCCCAGATTCTTATTCTTATTTTACTTGACAGAATCATGAGATGATGGAGTTCTCTCATTAGAATGTTAATATGGCACATATACACCATGGAATGGTGATGAATTTATGTCCTTTGCAGGGACATGGCTGAAACTGGAAACCATCATTCTCAGCAAACTGACACAAAAACAGAAAACCAAACACCTCATGTTCTCACTCATAAGTGGGTGTTGAACAGTGAGAACACATGGACACAGGCAGGAGAAGATCACACACGGGGACCTGGGGGTGGGGTGGTAGGGAAGGAATGCCAGTGGGTGGGGGGATTGGGGAGGGATAGCATTAGGAGAAATAACTAATGTAGATGATGGGGCGATGGGTGCAGCAAACCACCACCATGGCACGTGTATACCTATGTAACAATCCTGCATGATCTGCACATGTCCCGCAGAACTTAAAGTATAATAAATAAGTTTTTTAAAAAGAACTTTAATTTCACCCCCACTGAAGTGTTCTGCTTTGTCCTTACCCTGAAAGCCCATCACTAGCCATGGTGAATTTAAAAGCTGAACATTGAGAGTAGTCCAACCCTCCTGACCACATTCCTGAGAACACCCTGCACTTTTGCCATGTGCCCCTGCAGGGCCTGGAGCCTCCTGTGTGGCCTTTCCCACTGACTTCCCCAGAAGGTCCTTTTACAAAACCTCAAAGACATAGAAGCCAAAGGATGAACCAGAAACCCCACTCAGCTGATCTCCTGGAGGCCTTTATCTTTTGGTGGTTTAAATACCTTTCCTCACCCAGCTAGCTTTTCCATATTTCTGTTAATTGGCCTTCACATCCATTTAAATATGCTTTTGAAAAACTAAGAAAATAGTTATTGACAACAAATTTAATCTCATTTGTTACTGGAGTCTCCTTCCCTACCAAATTTATAATAAATGGACACATAAATGATGTTTCTAAAATAGCAGGGAAACCTCCAGCTCCCATCTTGGTTGCTACTGACATCTTCATGGCTTCATGCCAAAAACTAGATCCCTGGGATGCAGCAACACTTCCTTCCATGGTACATGACAGGGTATGGGAGTTTCTGCTAAGGCTGGGAATTCCAAGGCTAATGGGAATTGTCTGTCATTTTTCCTGATCATACAAAGCACCAATTTCCTTTGAGGTCTTGCTCTCTCTACAGAGCTGCCACCAGGCTACGGGCACTCCTGCTCTCACTAACCCTGTCATTCCAGTCCTTACCTACTGATCTCTGATCTCATTTCTTGCACTCCAGAAAACACTTCCTCCCTCCCCTTGTTACCCTGAAAGGTCTTTAATGACATTTCTTCATGGCTTCAGGCTACAGAAAATTCAAGGCCAGAGAAGGCAATGTCTTCAAAGCCACCCCTGCTTTAGGCCCTGGAATGAACTCTCTCTCCTACCTGCCACATCCACCAATTAAGTCGGGGACAGAATCTCCTGTCTACCTTCATACACTGGTGTGCAAGGGTGGAGAAAGTGGAAAACTCAGAAATGAATATCCCATTCAGTGAGTAAATAAATAAATAAATAAGGTAAAAGTGCCTGAGATTAGTATACATAAAATATACACAACTTGGGGACCCACACAAACAAGCATGAGAGAGGAAAGAACAAACCATTTGTACCCATAATTTTCAAGGGCAGTCAAAATCAAGCAGAGTTCCTTGGACTATCTCCTATGAATTTGCATAAAGAATCTAAGTGTGGCTGGGCACTGTGGCTCAGGCCTGTAATTCCAGTACTTTGGGAGGCCTAGGAAGGCACTTGAGGTCAGGAGTTCGAGACTAGCCGGGCCAACACTGCAAAACCCCGTCTCTACTAAAAATACAAAAATTAGCCAGGTGTGGTGGCAGGCGCCTGTAATCCCAGCTACTCAGGAGGCTGAGGTAGGAGAATCGCTTGAACCCAGGAGGTTGAGGTTGCAGTGAGCCAAGATCATACCACTGCACTCCAGCCTGAACAATAGAGTGGGACTCCATCTCAAAAAAAAAAAAAAAAGTAAGAAAGAATCTAAGTGCTCAGCACATGTTCTGGAAAATTCAGAGCATTTAACAGGTACCTATTATAAGTGGTTCTAGAAACTACTGTTCCTTTGTCTAATGCAGTTTCTTCCCTGGATTGAATCCCATTTAGGGGCTGTGAAATGCAGAGCCAACAATGTAAAATGTGCCTGCAAAGTGAAGTAAAATAAGGTTTATTCAGGGCCTTCTGAGCCCAATTGTCTATAATGAAACACTCTCTTCTGCCTCCCCCTGGCCTCAGTTCCGACTCCAGAACATCACTAGCCTGTGAGCTCTCTCTGCACTTAGGCTATCATTAGTTACAGCCGTTTTTGCCTCAAGTTCTGTACTTCTGGGCTTCCCGCATTTCCCAGTGAATGGCTCAAAGAAAGAACATTTTGCAAATTACTACTCTGTAGGTCAAAATCGTCAATTCTTCCTTAAAAACAACTGCAGTATCCCATTTTGAAAATGACTATTGTTATATAGCACTGTTAGGAAAAGACCAACATTATTGAATAGAGCCATCAAGAGCAATTTAGACCCATTTCATGCCTGCCATATTTATCCTTGCTCCTTGGCAGAGCTGTGGTGTGTGAGTATTTAACACCATCCACAGAGCAGAAGATCAGGCTGGCTATGCATTCCTAACGAGCCTGCCTCTAGAGTCCCAGGAATGAATGGAGAACCTCATTTCCAGTGAAAGCACTGTCTTTGATATACACAGAAAATGAGCTGCCACAAAGCTAGGCAGAGCCTGGTAAGTGTCTATGTAAAAGCGTATGCAAATGAACACAACTGACTCTGTATATGGAAGCAGGAATGACTGGGCAGGTATGACTCCTGCATGCAAGGGAGCCTGAAGTTCAGAAAAAGCAGAGGTTGTATGGGACTGCTGTCCAGATGGCACACTGGAAGTGTAGCACATTGCCTGGTCCACAAAGCAAATTACTGCACAGAGTCAACCTACCCTTTGCTGTGTGCAGACAGACAAATCATGGCAGAGAGGTCCCACGAAAGCCATTGCAGATTAAATTTATTCCCATCTGTATGAGATGAGAAGGTGAGAAGGCATGTCCAACTGCCAGGTCCCTGGGGAAGCATGTGAGGGAAACCCTGGTGCTTCTCTAATTTTAGAGAAGAAAGCTCTGTGTATTTGTGGTCATGGAAAGTCAGCTGGGGTCTGGTTTGTATCTGATGCCTCATTCACGTGTCTGGCAGTTGTGGTGGGGCTGGGGGGCATCTCAGTTCTCCTCCATGTGATCTTTCTGCATGGCTGCCTTGGCCACATCACATGCTAGACCCTGGGAGGGCTCGCCGTGGTGCACACATATCAACTGAGCCTCTGCTTACATCACATAGGTTGGTGTCCTAATGGCCAAAGTGATGTCATACACCTGGGAGGGTTCTACGCAAGGACATGAATATGAGCAGGTGATTCACCAGAGACCTGGAATACTAAAATAATCAGTCCTTCAAGATTTAGCCCATTTAGGCTAATGGGACCTAAATTCAAAATAGAGCCAAGAAGCCATTTGCTTCCTAGAGTTCACACATGTACTCTGCATTCAGGGCAAAAAATCCAGACTTGCTAAACTTTGGGACTTTCATAGGTATCTGTTCCTGTTTATGATGCCTGAATCAACCAAGACTATGACCAATCAGAAATCAGCAAGCCTCAATCAATCAGAAGTCACCAAATTTACATCCCTCATTTGCATAAGCACACCAGAGTGGGAACCTGGGTGGGAACTTTCTAAAAGATGAAACCTGTCTTTGTTCACTTGGAATCCGCCTTTGTTTTGTACTGAACAGTGCATCTTTCCAGTTTGCAAATAGTTCACTGGAATAGTCTTTTTCCTCTTTTTTTTTTTTTTTTT